>NW_027207280.1:600000-870000 GCF_963455315.2 Globicephala melas | reverse complement strand
TGACCCTCAACCGTCCCCTAATCCTAACCCGTACGCTGACACTAAACCGCACCCTCACACGTACGCTCCCCCTAAAGCGTTGTCGTACCCTCACCTGTACCCTAAACCGTCCCCGTCCCCTAACCCTAACCCTAGCCCGAACCCTAACCCTAACGCTTCCCCGAAGCCTGACCCTCACCCGTCCCCTAATCCTAACCCGTACGCTGACACTAACCCGCACCCTCACACGTACGCTCCCCCTAAAGCGTTGTCGTACCCTCACCTGGACCCTAAACCGTCCCCGTCCCCTAACCCTAACCCTAGCCCGAACCCTAACCCTAACGCTTCCCCGAAGCCTGACTCTCACCCGTCCCCTAATCCTATCCCGTACGCTGACACTAAGCCACGCCCTCACACGTACGCTCCCCCTAAAGCGTTGTCGTACCCTCACCTGGACCATAAACCGTCTCCGTCCCCTAACCCTAACCCTAGCCCGAACCCTAACCCTAACGCTTCCCCCAAGCCTGACCCTCACCCGTCCCCTAATCCTAACCCGTACGCTGACACTAACCCGCGCCCTCACACGTACGCTCCCCCTAAAGCGTTGTCGTACCCTCACCTGGACCCTAAACCGTCCCCGTCCCCTAACCCTAACCCTAGCCCGAACCCTAACCCTAACCCCTCCCCGAAGCCTGACCCTCACCCGTCCCCTAATCCTAACCCGTACGCTGACACTAACCCACGCCCTCACACGTACGCTCCCCCTAAAGCGTTGTCGTACCCTCACCTGGACCCTAAACCGTCCCCGTCCCCTAACCCTAACCCTAGCCCGAACCCTAACCCTAAAGCTTCCCCGAAGCCTGACCCTCACCCGTCCCCTAAACCTAACCCGTACGCTGACACTAACCCGCGCCCTCACACGTACGCTCCCCCTAAAGCGTTGTCGTACCCTCACCTGGACCCTAAACCGTCCCCGTCCCCTAACCCTAACCCTAGCCCGAACCCTAACCCTAACCCTTCCCCGAAGCCTGACCCTCAACCGTCCCCTAATCCTAACCCGTACGCTGACACTAACCCGCGCCCTCACACGTACGCTCCCCCTAAAGCGTTGTCGTACCCTCACCTGGACCCTAAACCGTCCCCGTCCCCTAACCCTAACCCTAGCCCGAAACCTAACCCTAACCCTTCCCCGAAGCCTGACCCTCACCCGTCCCCTAATCCTAACCCGTACGCTGACACTAACCCGCGCCCTCACACGTACGCTCCCCCTAAAGCGTTGTCGTACCCTCACCTGGACCCTAAACCGTCCCCGTCCCCTAACCCTAACCCTAGCCCGAACCCTAACCCTAACCCTTACCCGAAGCCTGACCCACAGCCGTTCCCTAATCCTAAGCCGGACTCTGACACTAACCCGCACCCTCACACGTACGCTCCCCCTAAAGCGTTGTCGTACCCTCACCTGGACCCTAAACCGTCCCCGTCCCCTAACCCTAACCCTAGCCCGAACCCTAACCCTAACCCTTCCCCGAAGCCTGACCCTCACCCGTCCCCTAATCCTAACCCGTACGCTGACACTAACCCGCGCCCTCACACGTACGCTCCCCCTAAAGCGTTGTCGTACCCTCACCTGGACCCTAAACCGTCCCCATCCCCTAACCCTAACCCTAGCCCGAAACCTAACCCTAACCCTTCCCCGAAGCCTGACCCTCACCCGTCCCCTAATCCTAACCCGTACGCTGACACTAACCCGCGCCCTCACACGTACGCTCCCCCTAAAGCGTTGTCGTACCCTCACCTGGACCCTAAACCGTCCCCGTCCACTAACCCTAACCCTAGCCCGAACCCTAACCCTAACCCTTCCCCAAAGCCTGACCCTCACCCGTCCCCTAATCCTAACCCGTACGCTGACACTAACCTGCGCCCTCACACGTACGCTCCCCCGAAAGCGTTGTCGTACCCTCACCTGGACCCTAAACCGTCCCCGTTCCCTAACCCTAACCCTAGCCCGAACCCTATCCCTAACCCCTACCCGAAGCCTTACCCTCACCCGTCCACTAATCCTAACCCGTACGCTGACACTAACCCGCGCCCTCACACGTACGCTCCCCCTAAAGCGTTGTCGTACCCTCACCTGGACCCTAAACCGTCCCCGTCCCCTAACCCTAACCCTAGCCCGAACCCTAACCCTAACCCTTCCCCGAAGCGTGACCCTCACCCGTCCCCTAATCCTAACCCGTACGCTGACACTGACCCGCGCCCTCACACGTACGCTCACCTTAAAGCGTTGTCGTACCCTCACCTGGACCCTAAACCGTCCCCGTCCCCTAACCCTAACCCTAGCCCGAATCCTATCCCTAACCCCTACCCGAAGCCTTACCCTCACCCGTCCCCTAATCCTAACCCGTACGCTGACACTAACCCGCGCCCTCACACGTACGCTCCCCCTAAAGCGTTGTCGTACCCTCACCTGGACCCTAAACCGTCCCCGTCCCCTAACCCTAACCCTAGCCCGAAACCTAACCCTAACGCTTCCCCGAAGCCTGACCCTCACCCGTCCCCTAATCCTAACCCGTACGCTGACACTAACCCGCGCCCTCACACGTACGCTCCCCCTAAAGCGTTGTCGTACCCTCACCTGGACCCTAAACCGTCCCCGTCCTCTAACCCTAACCCTAGCCCGAACCCTAACCCTAACCCTTCCCCAAAGCTTGACCCTCACCCGTCCCCTAATCCTAACCCGTACGCTGACACTAAGCCGCGCCCTCACACGTGCGCTCCCCCTAAAGCGTTGTCGTACCCTCACCTGGACCCTAAACCGTCCCCGTCCCCTAAACCTTACTCTATCCCGAACCCTAACCCTAACACTTCCCCGAAGCCTGTCCCTCACCCGTCCCCTAATCCTAACCCGTACGCTGACACTAACCCGCGCCCTCACACGTACGCTCCCCCTAAAGCGTTGTCGTACCCTCACCTGGACCCTAAACCGTCCCCGTCCCCTAACCCTAACCCTAGCCCGAACCCTAACCCTAAACCTTCCTCGAAGGCTGACCCTCACCCGTCCCCTAATCCTAAACCGTACGCTGACACTAACCCGCGCCCTCACACGTACGCTCCCCCTAAAGCGTTGTCATACACTCACCTGGACCCTAAACCGTCCCCGTCCCCTAACCCTAACCCTAGCCCGAACCCTAACCCTAACCCTTCCCCGAAGCCTGACCCTCACCCGTCCCCTAATCCTAACTCGTACGCTGACACTAACCCGCGCCCTCACACGTACGCTCCCCCTAAAGCGTTGTCGTACCCTCACCTGGACCCTAAACCGTCCCCTAACCCTACCCCTAACCCTAGCCCGAACCCTAAACCTAACCCTTCCCCGTTGCCTGACCCTCACCCGTCCCCTAATCCTAACCCGTACGCTGACACTAACCCGCGCCCTCACACGTACGCTCCCCCTAAAGTGTTGTCGTACCTTCACCTGAACCCTAAACCGTCCCCGTCCCCTAACCCTAACCCTAGCCCGAACCCTAACCCTAACCCCTCCCCGAAGCCTGACCCTCACCCGTCCCCTAATCCTAACCCATATGCTGACACTAAACCGGGCCCTCACACGTACGCTCCCCCTAAAGCGTTGTCGTACCCTCACCTGGACCCTAAACCGTACCCGTCCCCTAACCCTAACCCTAGCCCGAACCCTAACCCTAACACTTCCCCAAAGCCTGACCCTCACCCGTCCCCTAATCGTAACCCGTACGCTGATGCTAACCCGCGCCCTCACACGTACGCTCCCCCTAAAGCGTTGTCGTACCCTCACCTGGACCCTAAACCGTCCCCGTCCCCTAACCCTAACCGTAGCCCGAACCCTAACCCTAACCCTTCCCCGAAGCCTGACCCTCACCCGTCCCCTAATCCTAACCTTTACGCTGACGCTAACCCGCACCCTCACACGTACGCTCCCCCTAAAGCGTTGTCGTACCCTCACCTGGACCCTAAACCGTCCCCGTCCCCTAACCCTAACCCTAGCCCGAACCCTAACCCTAACCCTTCCCCGAAGCCTGACCCTCACCCGTCCCCTAACCCTAACCCTAAACCTGACCCTGACCCTAACCCTGACCCGAACCCTAACCGTAACCCTAACCCTAACCCTAACCCTAACCCTAACCCTTCCCCGAAGCCTGACCCTCACCCGTCCCCTAATCCTAACCCGTACTCTGAACCTAACCCGCGCCCTCACACATACGCTCCCCCTAAAGCGTTGTCGTACCCTCACCTGGACCCTAAACCGTCCCCGTCCCCTAACCCTAACCCTAGCCCGAACCCTAACCCTAACCCTTCCCCGAAGCCTGACCCTCACCCGTCCCCTAATCCTAACCCGTACGCTGACCCTAACCCGCGCCCTCACACGTACGCTCCCCCTAAAGCGTTGTCGTACCCTCACCTGGACCCTAAACCGTCCCCGTCCCCTAACCCTAACCCTAGCCCGAACCCTAACCCTAACCCTTCCCCGAAGCCTGACCCTCATCCGTCCCCTAATCCTAACCCGTACGATGACACTAACCCGCGCCCTCACACGTACGCTACCCCTAAAGCGTTGTCGTACCCTCACCTGGACCCTAAACCGTCCCCGTCCCCTAACCCTAACCCTAGCCCGAACCCTGACCCTAACCCTTCCCCGAAGCCTGACCCTCACCCGTCCCCTAATCCTAACCCGTACGTTGACACTAAGCCGCGCCCTCACACGTACGCTCCCCCTAAAGCGTTGTCGTACCCTCACCTGGACTCTAAACCGTCCCCGTCCCGTAACCCTAACCCTAGCCCGAACCCTAACCCTAACCCTTCCCCGAAGCCTGACCCTCACCCGTCCCCTAATCCTAACCCGTACGCTGACACTAACCCGCGCCCTCACACGTACGCTCCCCCTAAAGCGTTGTCGTACCCTCACCTGGACCCTAAACCGTCCCCGTCCCCTAATCCTAACCCTAGCCCGAACCCTAACCCTAACGCTTCCCCGAAGCCTGACCCTCACCCGTCCCCTAATCCTAACCCGTACGCTGACACTAACCCGCGCCCTCACACGTACGCTCCCCCTAAAGCGTTGTCGTACCCTCACCTGGACCCTAAACCGTCCCCGTCCCCTAACCCTAACCCTAGCCCGAACCCTAACCCTAACGCTTCCCCGAAGCCTGACTCTCACCCGTCCCCTAATCCTATCCCGTACGCTGACACTAAGCCGCGCCCTCACACGTACGCTCCCCCTAAAGCGTTGTCGTACCCTCACCTGGACCATAAACCGTCCCCGTCCCCTAACCCTAACCCTATCCCGAACCCTAACCCTAACGCTTCCCCCAAGCCTGACCCTCACCCGTCCCCTAATCCTAACCCGTACGCTGACACTAACCCGCGCCCTCACACGTACGCTCCCCCTAAAGCGTTGTCGTACCCTCACCTGGACCCTAAACCGTCCCCGTCCCCTAACCCTAACCCTAGCCCGAACCCTAAACCTAACCCCTCCCCGAAGCCTGACCCTCACCCGTCCCCTAATCCTAACCCGTACGCTGACACTAACCCACGCCCTCACACGTACGCTCCCCCTAAAGCGTTGTCGTACCCTCACCTGGACCCTAAACCGTCCCCGTTCCCTAACCCTAACCCTAGCCCGAACCCTAACCCTAAAGCTTCCCCGAAGCCTGACCCTCACCCGTCCCCTAAACCTAACCCGTACGCTGACACTAACCCGCGCCCTCACACGTACGCTCCCCCTAAAGCGTTGTCGTACCCTCACCTGGACCCTAAACCGTCCCCGTCCCCTAACCCTAACCCTAGCCCGAACCCTAACCCTAACCCTTCCCCGAAGCCTGACACTCAACCGTCCCCTAATCCTAACCCGTACGCTGACACTAACCCGCGCCCTCACACGTACGCTCCCCCTAAAGCGTTGTCGTACCCTCACCTGGACCCTAAACCGTCCCCGTCCCCTAACCCTAACCCTAGCCCGAACCCTAACCCTAACCCTTCCCCGAAGCCTGACCCTCACCCGTCCCCTAATCCTAACCCGTACGCTGACACTAACCCGCGCCCTCACACGTACGCTCCCCCTAAAGCGTTGTCGTACCCTCACCTGGACCCTAAACCGTCCCCGTCCCCTAACCCTAACCCTAGCCCGAACCCTAACCCTAACCCTTCCCCGAAGCCTGATTCTCACCCGTCCCCTAATCCTAACCCGTACGCTGACACTAACCTGCGCCCTCACACGTACGCTCCCCCGAAAGCGTTGTCGTACCCTCACCTGGACCCTAAACCGTCCCCGTTCCCTAACCCTAACCCTAGCCCGAACCCTATCCCTAACCCCTACCCGAAGCCTTACACTCACCCGTCCACTAATCCTAACCCGTACGCTGACACTAACCCGCGCCCTCACACGTACGCTCCCCCTAAAGCGTTGTCGTACCCTCACCTGGACCCTAAACCGTCCCCGTCCCCTAACCATAACCCTAGCCCGAACCCTAACCCTAACCCTTCCCCGAAGCCTGACCCTCACCCGTCCCCTAATCCTAACCCGTACGCAGACACTGACCCGCGCCCTCACACGTACGCTCACCCTAAAGCGTTGTCGTACCCTCACCTGGACCCTAAACCGTCCCCGTCCCCTAACCCTAACCCTAGCCCGAACCCTAACCCTAACCCTTCCCCGAAGCCTGACCCTCACCCGTCCCCTAATCCTAACCCGTACGCTGACACTAACCCGCGCCCTCACACGTACGCTCCCCCTAAAGCGTTGTCGTACCCTCACCTGGACTCTAAACCATCCCCGTTCCCTAACCGTAAGCCTAGCCCGAATCCTATCCCTAACCCCTACCCGAAGCCTGACCCTCACCCGTCCCCTAATCCTAACCCGTACGCTGACACTAACCCGCGCCCTCACACGTACGCTCCCCCTAAAGCGTTGTCGTACCCTCACCTGGACCCTAAACCGTCCCCGTTCCCTAACCCTAACCCTAGCCCGAACCCTAACACTAACCCTTCCCCGAAGCCTGACCCTCACCCGTACCCTAATCCTAACCCGTACGCTGACACTAACCCACGCCCTCACACGTACGCTCCCCCTAAAGCGTTGTCGTACCCTCACCTGGACCCTAAACCGTCCCCGTCCCCTAACCCTAACCCTAGCCCGAACCCTAACCCTAACCCTTCCCCGAAGCCTGACCCTCACCCGTCCCCTTATCCTAACCCGTACGCTGACACTAACCCACGCCCTCACACGTACGCTCCCCCTACAGCGTTGTCGTACCCTCACCTGGACCCTAAACCGTCCCCGTCCCCTAACCCTAACCCTAGCCCGAACCCTAACTCTAACCCTTCCCCGAAGCCTGACCCTCACCCGTCCCCTAATCCTAACCCGTACGCTGACACTAACCCGCGCCCTCACACGTACGCTCCCCCTAAAGTGTTGTCGTACCCTCACCTGGACCCTAAAGCGTCCCCGTCCCCTAACCCTAACCCTAGCCCGAACCCTAACCCTAACCCTTCCCCGAAGCCTGACCCTCACCCGTCCCCTAATCCTAACCCGTACGCTGACACTAACCCGCGCCCTCACACGTACGCTCCCCCTACAGCGTTGTCGTACCCTCACCTGGACCCTAAACCGTCCCCGTCCCCTAACCCTAACCCTAGCCCGAACCCTAACCCTAACCCTTCCCCGAAGCCTGACCCTCACCCGGCCCCTAATCCTAACCCGTACGCTGACACTAACCCGCGCCCTCACACGTACGCTCCCCCTACAGCGTTGTCGTACCCTCACCTGGACCCTAAACCGTCCCCGTCCCCTAACCCTAACCCTAGCCCGAACCCTAACCCTAACACTTCCCCGAAGCCTGACCCTCACCCGTCCCCTAATCCTAACCCGTACGCTGACACTAACCTGCGCCCTCACACGTACGCTCCCCCGAAAGCGTTGTCGTACCCTCACCTGGACCCTAAACCGTCCCCGTTCCCTAACCCTAACCCTAGCCCGAACCCTATCCCTAACCCCTACCCGAAGCCTTACACTCACCCGTCCACTAATCCTAACCCGTACGCTGACACTAACCCGCGCCCTCACACGTACGCTCCCCCTAAAGCGTTGTCGTACCCTCACCTGGACCCTAAACCGTCCCCGTCCCCTAACCCTAACCCTAGCCCGAACCCTAACCCTAACCCTTCCCCGAAGCCTGACCCTCACCCGTCCCCTAATCCTAACCCGTACGCTGACACTAACCCGCGCCCTCACACGTACGCTCCCCCTAAAGCGTTGTCGTACCCTCACCTGGACCCTAAACCGTCCCCGTTCCCTAACCGTAACCCTAGCCCGAATCCTATCCCTAACCCCTACCCGAAGCCTGACCCTCACCCGTCCCCTAATCCTAACCCGTACGCTGACACTAACCCGCGCCCTCACACGTACGCTCCCCCTAAAGCGTTGTCGTACCCTCACCTGGACCCTAAACCGTCCCCGTTCCCTAACCCTAACCCTAGCCCGAACCCTAACACTAACCCTTCCCCGAAGCCTGACCCTCACCCGTCCCCTAATCCTAACCCGTACGCTGACACTAACCCACGCCCTCACACGGACGCTCCCCCTAAAGCGTTGTCGTACCCTCACCTGGACCCTAAACCGTCCCCGTCCCCTAACCCTAACCCTAGCCCGAACCCTAACCCTAACCCTTCCCCGAAGCCTGACCCTCACCCGTCCCCTAATCCTAACCCGTACGCTGACACTAACCCACGCCCTCACACGTACGCTCCCCCAACAGCGTTGTCGTACCCTCACCTGGACCCTAAACCGTCCCTGTCCCCTAACCCTAACCCTAGCCCGAACCCTAACCCTAACCCTTCCCCGAAGCCTGACCCTCACCCGTCCCCTAATCCTAACCCGTACGCTGACACTAACCCGCGCCCTCACTCGTACGCTCCCCCTAAAGTGTTGTCGTACCCTCACCTGGACCCTAAAGCGTCCCCGTCCCCTAACCCTAACCCTAGCCCGAACCCTAACCCTAACCCTTCCCCGAAGCCTGACCCTCACCCGTCCCCTAATCCTAACCCGTACGCTGACACTAACCCGCGCCCTCACACGTACGCTCCCCCTACAGCGTTGTCGTACCCTCACCTGGACCCTAAACAGTCCCCGTCCCCTAACCCTAACCCTAGCCCGAACCCTAACCCTAACCCTTCCCCGAAGCCTGACCCTCACCCGGCCCCTAATCTTAACCCGTACGCTGACACTAACCCGCGCCCTCACACGTACGCTCCCCCTACAGCGTTGTCGTACCCTCACCTGGACCCTAAACCGTCCCCGTCCCCTAACCCTAACCTTAGCCCGAACCCTAACCCTAACCCTTCCCCGAAGCCTGACCCTCACCCGTCCCCTAATCCTAACCCGTACGCTGACACTAACCCGTGCCCTCACACGTACGCTCCCCCTACAGCGTTGTCGTACCCTCACCTGGACCCTAAACCGTCCCCGTCCCCTAACCCTAACCCTAGCCCGAACCCTAACACTAACCCTTCCCCGAAGCCTGACCCTCACCCGTCCCCTAATCCTAACCCGTATGCTGACACTAACCCGCACCCTCACACGTACGCTCCCCCTAAAGCGTTCTCGTACCCTCACCTGGACCCTAAACCGTCCCCGTCCCCTAACCCTAACCCTAGCCCGAACCCTAACCCTAACCCTTCCCCGAAGCCTGACCCTCACCCGTCCCCTAATCCTAACCCGTACGCTGACACTAACCCGCGCCCTCACACGTACGCTCCCCCTACAGCGTTGTCGTACCCTCACCTGGACCCTAAACCGTCCCCGTCCCCTAACCCTAACCCTAGCCCGAACCCTAACCCTAACCCTTCCCCGAAGCCTGACCCTCACCCGTCCCCTTATCCTAACCCGTACGCTGACACTAACCCGCACCCTCACACCTACGCTCCCCCTACAGCGTTCTCGTACCCTCACCTGGACCCTAAACCGTCCCCGTCCCCTAACCCTAACCCTAGCCCAAACCCTAACCCTAACACTTCCCCGAAGCCTGACCCTCACCCGGCCCCTAATCCTAACACGTACGCTGACACTAACCCGCGCCCTCACACGTACGCTCCCCCTACAGCGTTGTCGTACCCTCACCTGGACCCTAAACCGTTCCCGTCCCCTAACCCTAACCCTAGCCCGAACCCTAACCCTAACCCTTCCCCGAAGCCTGACCCTCACCCGTCCCCTAATCCTAACCCGTACGCTGACACTAACCCGCGCCCTCACACGTACGCTCCCCCTAAAGTGTTGTCGTACCCTCACCTGGACCCTAAAGCGTCCCCGTCCCCTAACCCTAACCCTAGCCCGAACCCTAACCCTAACCCTTCCCCGAAGCCTGACCCTCACCCGTCCCCTAATCCTAACCCGTACGCTGACACTAACCCGCGCCCTCACACGTACGCTCCCCCTACAGCGTTGTCGTACCCTCACCTGGACCCTAAACCGTCCCCGTCCCCTAACCCTAACCCTAGCCCGAACCCTAACCCTAACACTTCCCCGAAGCCTGACCCTCACCCGGCCCCTAATCCTAACCCGTACGCTGACACTAACCCGCGCCCTCACACGTACGCTCCCCCTACAGCGTTGTCGAACCCTCACCTGGACCCTAAACCGTCCCCGTCCCCTAACCCTAACCCTAGCCCGAACCCTAACCCTAACCCTTCCCCGAAGCCTGACCCTCACCCGTCCCCTAATCCTAACCCGTACGCTGACACTAACCCGCGCCCTCACACGTACGCTCCCCCTAAAGCGTTGTCGTACCCTCACCTGGACCCTAAACCGTCCCCGTCCCCTAACCCTAACCCTAGCCCGAACCCTAACCCTAACCCTTCCCCGAAGCCTGACCCTCAGCCGTTCCCTCATCCTAAACCGTACGCTGACACTAACCCGCGCCCTCACACGTACGCTCCCCCTAAAGCGTTGTCGTACCCTCACCTGGACCCTAAACCGTCCCCGTCCCCTAACCCTAACCCTAGCCCGAACCCTAACCCTAACCCTTCCCCGAAGCCTGACCCTCACCCGTCCCCTAATCCTAACCCGTACGCTGACACTAACCCGCGCCCTCACACGTACGCTCCCCCTAAAGCGTTGTCGTACCCTCACCTGGACCCTAAACCGTCCCCGTCCCCTAACCCTAACCCTAGCCCGAACCCTAACCCTAACCCTTCCCCGAAGCCTGACCCTCACCCGTCCCCTAATCCTAACCCGTACGCTGACACTAACCTGCGCCCTCACACGTACGCTCCCCCGAAAGCGTTGTCGTACCCTCACCTGGACCCTAAACCGTCCCCGTTCCCTAACCCTAACCCTAGCCCGAACCCTATCCCTAACCCCTACCCGAAGCCTTACACTCACCCGTCCACTAATCCTAACCCGTACGCTGACACTAACCCGCGCCCTCACACGTACGCTCCCCCTAAAGCGTTGTCGTACCCTCACCTAGACCCTAAACCGTCCCCGTCCCCTAACCCTAACCCTAGCCCGAACCCTAACCCTAACCCTTCCCCGAAGCCTGACCCTCACCCGTCCCCTAATCCTAACCCGTACGCTGACACTGACCCGCGCCCTCACACGTACGCTCACCCTAAAGCGTTGTCGTACCCTCACCTGGACCCTAAACCGTCCCCGTCCCCTAACCCTAACCCTAGCCCGAACCCTAACCCTAACCCTTCCCCGAAGCCTGACCCTCACCCGTCCCCTAATCCTAACCCGTACGCTGACACTAACCCGCGCCCTCACACGTACGCTCCCCCTAAAGCGTTGTCGTACCCTCACCTGGACCCTAAACCGTCCCCATTCCCTAACCGTAACCCTAGCCCGAATCCTATCCCTAACCCCTACCCGAAGCCTGACCCTCACCCGTCCCCTAATCCTAACCCGTACGCTGACACTAACCCGCGCCCTCACACGTACGCTCCCCCTAAAGCGTTGTCGTACCCTCACCTGGACCCTAAACCGTCCCCGTTCCCTAACCCTAACCCTAGCCCGAACCCTAACACTAACCCTTCCCCGAAGCCTTACCCTCACCCGTCCCCTAATCCTAACCCGTACGCTGACACTAACCCGCGCCCTCACACGTACGCTCCCCCTAAAGCGTTGTCGTACCCTCACCTGGACCCTAAACCGTCCCCGTCCCCTAACCCTAACCCTAGCCCGAACCCTAACCCTAACCCTTCCCCGAAGCCTGACCCTCACCCGTCCCCTAATCCTAACCCGTACGCTGACACTAACCCACGCCCTCACACGTACGCTCCCCCTACAGCGTTGTCGTACCCTCACCTGGACCCTAAACCGTCTCCGTCCCCTAACCCTAACCCTAGCCCGAACCCTAACCCTAACCCTTCCCCGAAGCCTGACCCTCACCCGTCCCCTAATCCTAACCCGTACGCTGACACTAACCCGCGCCCTCACACGTACGCTCCCCCTAAAGTGTTGTCGTACCCTCACCTGGACCCTAAAGCGTCCCCGTCCCCTAACCCTAACCCTAGCCCGAACCCTAACCCTAACCCTTCCCCGAAGCCTGACCCTCACCCGTCCCCTAATCCTAACCCGTACGCTGACACTAACCCGCGCCCTCACACGTACGCTCCCCCTACAGCGTTGTCGTACCCTCACCTGGACCCTAAACCGTCCCCGTCCCCTAACCCTAACCCTAGCCCGAACCCTAACCCTAACCCTTCCCCGAAGCCTGACCCCCACCCGGCCCCTAATCCTAACCCGTACGCTGACCCTAACCCGCGCCCTCACACGTACGCTCCCCCTACAGCGTTGTCGTACCCTCACCTGGACCCTAAACCGTCCCCGTCCCCTAACCCTAACCCTAGCCCGAACCCTAACCCTAACCCTTCCCCGAAGCCTGACCCTCACCCGTCCCCTAATCCTAACCCGTACGCTGACACTAACCCGTGCCCTCACACGTACGCTCCCCCTACAGCGTTGTCGTACACTCACCTGGACCCTAAACCGTCCCCGTCCCCTAACCCTAACCCTAGCCCGAACCCTAACACTAACCCTTCCCCGAAGCCTGACCCTCACCCGTCCCCTAATCCTAACCCGTACGCTGACACTAACCCGCACCCTCACACGTACGCTTCCCCTAAAGCGTTGTCGTACCCTCACCTGGACCCTAAACCGTCCCCGTCCCCTAACCCTAACCCTAGCCCGAACCCTAACCCTAACACTTCCCCGAAGCCTGACCCTCACCCGTCCCCTAATCCTAACCCGTACTCTGACGCTAACCCGCGCCCTCACACGTACGATCCACTTAAAGCGTTGTCGTACCCTCACCTGGACCCTAAACCGTCCCCGTCCCCTAACCCTATCCCTAGCCCGAACCCTAACCCTAACCCTTCCCCGAAGCCTGACCCTCACCCGTCCCCTAATCCTAACCCGTATGCTGACACTAACCCGCGCCCTCACACGTACGCTCCCCCTAAAGCGTTCTCGTACCCTCACCTGGACCCTAAACCGTCCCCGTCCCCTAACCCTAACCCTAGCCCGAACCCTAACCCTAACCCTTCCCCGAAGCCTGACCCTCACCCGTCCCCTAATCCTAACCCGTACGCTGACACTAACCCGCGCCCTCACACGTACGCTCCCCCTAAAGCGTTGTCGTACCCTCACCTGGACCCTAAACCGTCCCCGTCCCCTAACCCTAACCCTAGCCCGAACCCTAACCCTAACCCTTCCCCGAAGCCTGACCCTCACCCGTTCCCTAATCCTAACCCGTACGCTGACACTAACCCGCGCCCTCACACCTACGCTCCCCCTACAGCGTTGTCGTACCCTCACCTGGACCCTAAACCGTCCCCGTCCCCTAACCCTAACCCTAGCCCGAACCCTAACCCTAACACTTCCCCGAAGCCTGACCCTCACCCGGCCCCTAATCCTAACACGTACGCTGACACTAACCCACGCCCTCACACGTACGCTCCCCCTACAGCGTTGTCGTACCCTCACCTGGACCCTAAACCGTCCCCGTCCCCTAACCCTAACCCTAGCCCGAACCCTAACCCTAACCCTTCCCCGAAGCCTGACCCTCACCCGTCCCCTAATCCTAACCCGTACGCTGACACTAACCCGCGCCCTCACACGTACGCTCCCCCTAAAGTGTTGTCGTACCCTCACCTGGACCCTAAAGCGTCCCCGTCCCCTAACCCTAACCCTAGCCCGAACCCTAACCCTAACCCTTCCCCGAAGCCTGACCCTCACCCGTCCCCTAATCCTAACCCGTACGCTGACACTAACCCGCGCCCTCACACGTACGCTCCCCATACAGCGTTGTCGTACCCTCACCTGGACCCTAAACCGTCCCCGTCCCCTAACCCTAACCCTAGCACGAACCCTAACCCTAACCCTTCCCCGAAGCCTGACCCTCACCCGGCCCCTAATTCTAACCCGTACGCTGACACTAACCCGCGCCCTCACACGTACGCTCCCCCTACAGCGTTGTCGAACCCTCACCTGGACCCTAAACCGTCCCCGTCCCCTAACCCTAACCCTAGCCCGAACCCTAACCCTAACCCTTCCCCGAAGCCTGACCCTCACCCGTCCCCTAATCCTAACCCGTACGCTGACACTAACCCGCGCCCTCACACGTACACTCCCCCTACAGCGTTGTCGTACCCTCACCTGGACCCTAAACCGTCCCCGTCCCCTAACCCTAACCCTAGCCCGAACCCTAACACTAACCCTTCCCTGAAGCCTGACCCTCACCCGTCCCCTAATCCTAACCCGTACGCTGACACTAATCCGCACCCTCACACGTACGCTCCCCCTAAATCGTTGTCGTACCCTCACCTGGACCCTAAACCGTCCCCGTCCACTAACCCTAACCCTAGCCCGAACCCTAACCCTAACACTTCCCCGAAGCCTGACCCTCACCCGTCCCCTAATCCTAACCCGTACTCTGACGCTAACCCGCGCCCTCACACGTACGCTCCACTTAAAGCGTTGTCGTACCCTCACCTGGACCCTAAACCGTCCCCGTCCCCTAACCCTATCCCTAGCCCGAACCCTAACCCTAACCCTTCCCCGAAGCCTGACCCTCACCCGTCCCCTAATCCTAACCCGTATGCTGACACTAACCCGCGCCCTCACACGTACGCTCCCCCTAAAGCGTTCTCGTACCCTCACCTGGACCCTAAACCGTCCCCGTCCCCTAACCCTAACCCTAGCCCGAACCCTAACCCTAACCCTTCCCCGAAGCCTGACCCTCACCCGTCCCCTAATCCTAACCCGTACGCTGACACTAACCCGCGCCCTCACACGTACGCTCCCCCTACAGCGTTGTCGTACCCTCACCTGGACGCTAAACCGTCCCCGTCCCCTAACCCTAACCCTAGCCCGAACCCTAACCCTAACACTTCCCCGAAGCCTGACCCTCACCCGTCCCCTAATCCTAACCCGTACGCTGACAATAACCCGCGCCCTCACACGTACGCTCCCCCTAAAGCGTTGTCGTACCCTCACCTGGACCCTAAACCGTCCCCGTCCCCTAACCCTAACCCTAGCCCGAACCCTAACCCTAACCCTTCCCCGAAGCCTGACCCTCACCCGGCCCCTAATCCTAACACGTACGCTGACACTAACCCGCGCCCTCACACGTACGCTCCCCCTACAGCGTTGTCGTACCCTCACCTGGACCCTAAACCGTCCCCGTCCCTTAACCCTTACCCTAGCCCGAACCCTAACCGTAACCCTTCCCCGAAGCCTGACCCTCACCCGTCCCCTAATCCTAACCCGTACGCTGACACTAACCCGCGCCCTCACACGTACGCTCCCCCTACAGCGTTGTCGTACCCTCACCTGAACCCTAAACCGTCCCCGTCCCTTAACCCTTACCCTAGCCCGAACCCTAACCGTAACCCTTCCCCGAAGCCTGACCCTCACCCGTCCCCTAATCCTAACCCGTACGCTGACACTAACCCGCGCCCTCACACGTACGCTCCCCCTACAGCGCTGTCGTACCCTCACCTGGAGCCTAAACCGTCCCCGTTCCCTAACCCTAACCCTAGACCGAACCCTAACCCTAACCCTTCCCCGAAGCCTGACCCTCACCCGTCCCCTAATCCTAACCCGTACGCTGACACTAACCCGCGCCCTCACACGTACGCTCCCCCTAAAGCGTTGTCGTACCCTCACCTGGACCCTAAACCGTCCCCGTCCCCTAACCCTAACCCTAGCCCGAACCCTAACCCTAACCCTTCCCCGAAGCCTGACCCTCACCCGTCCCCTAATCCTAACCCGTACGCTGACACTAACCCGCGCCCTCACACGTACGCTCCCCCTACAGCGTTGTCGTACCCTCACCTGGTCCCTAAACCGTCCCCGTCCCCTAACCCTAACCCTAGCCCGAACCCTAACCCTAACCCTTCCCCGAAGCCTGACCCTCACCCGTCCCCTAATCCTAACCCGTACGCTGACACTAACCCGCGCCCTCACACGTACGCTCCCCCTACAGCGTTGTCGTACCCTCACCTGGTCCCTAAACCGTCCCCGTCCCCTAACCCTAACCCTAGCCCGAACCCTAACCCTAACCCTTCCCCGAAGCCTGACCCTCACCCGTCCCCTAATCCTAACCCGTACGCTGACACTAACCCGCGCCCTCACACGTACGCTCCCCCGAAAGCGTTGTCGTACCCTCACCTGGACCCTAAACCGTCCCCGTTCCCTAACCCTAACCCTAGCCCGAACCCTATCCCTAACCCCTACCCGAAGCCTTACCCTCACCCGTCCACTAATCCTAACCCGTACGCTGACACTAACACGCGCCCTCACACGTACGCTCCCCCTAAAGCGTTGTCGTACCCTCACCTGGACCCTAAACCGCCCCGGTACCCTAACCCTAACCCTAGCCCGAACCCTAACCCTAACCCTTCCCCGAAGCCTGACCCTCACCCGTCCCCTAATCCTAACCCGTACGCTGACACTAACCCGCGCCCTCACACGTACGCTCCCCCGAAAGCGTTGTCGTACCCTCACCTGGACCCTAAACCGTCCCCGTCCCCTAACCCTAACCCTAGCCCGAACCCTAACCCTAACACTTCCCCGAAGCCTGACCCTCACCCGTCCCCTAATCCTAACCCGTACGCTGACACTAACCCGCGCCCTCACACGTACGCTCCCCCTAAAGCGTTGTCGTACCCTCACCTGGACCCTAAACCGTCCCCGTCCCCTAACCCTAACCCTAGCCCGAACCCTAACCCTAACACTTCCCCGAAGCCTGACCCTCACCCGTCCCCTAATCCTAACCCGTACGCTGACACTAACCCGCGCCCTCACACGTACGCTCCCCCTAAAGCGTTGTCGTACCCTCACCTGGACCCTAAACCGTCCCCGTCCCCTAACCCTAACCCTAGCCCGAACCCTAACCCTAACCCTTCCCCGAAGCCTGACCCTCACCCGTCCCCTAATCCTAACCCGTACGCTGACACTAACCCGCGCCCTCACACGTACGCTCCCCCTAAAGCGTTGTCGTACCCTCACCTGGACCCTAAACCGTCCCCGTCCCCTAACCCTAACCCTAGCCCGAACCCTAACCCTAACCCTTCCCCGAAGCCTGACCCTCACCCGTCCCCTAATCCTAACCCGTACGCTGACACTAACCCGCGCCCTCACACGTACGCTCCCCCTAAAGCGTTGTCGTACCCTCACCTGGACCCTAAACCCTCCCCGTCCCCTAACCCTAACCCTAGCCCGAACCCTAACCCTAACCCTTCCCCGAAGCCTGACCCTCACCCGTCCCCTAATCCTAACCCGTACGCTGACACTAACCTGCGCCCTCACACGTACGCTCCCCCTAAAGCGTTGTCGTACCCTCACCTGGACCCTAAACCGCCCCGGTACCCTAACCCTAACCCTAGCCCGAACCCTAACCCTAACCCTTCCCCGAAGCCTGACCCTCACCCGTCCCCTAATCCTAACCCGTACGCTGACACTAATCCGCGCCCTCACACGTACGCTCCCCCTAAAGCGTTGTCGTACCCTCACCTGGACCCTAAACCGTCCCCGTCCCCTAACCCTAACCCTAGCCCGAACCCTAACCCTAACCCTTCCCCGAAGCCTGACCCTCACCCGTCCCCTAATCCTAACCCGTACGCTGACACTAACCCGCGCCCTCACACGTACGCTCCCCCTAAAGCGTTGTCGTACCCTCACTTGGACCCTAAACCGTCCCCGTCCCCTAACCCTAACCCTAGCCCGAACCCTAACCCTAACCCTTCCCCGAAGCCTGACCCTCACCCGTCCCCTAATCCTAACCCGTACGCTGACACTAACCCGCGCCCTCACACGTACGCTCCCCCTAAAGCGTTGTCGTACCCTCACCTGGACCCTAAACCGTCCCCGTCCCCTAACCCTAACCCTAGCCCGAACCCTAACCCTAAGCCTTCCCCGAAGCCTGACCCTCACCCGTCCCCTAATCGTAACCCGTACGCTGACACTAACCCGCACCCTCACCCGTACGCTCCCCCTAAAGTGTTGTCGTACCCTCACCTGGACCCTAAACCGTCCCCGTTCCCTAACCCTAACCCTAGCCCGAACCCTAACCCTAACACTTCCCCAAAGCCTGACCCTCACCCGTCCCCTAATCCTAACCCGTACGCTGACACTAACCCGCGCCCTCACACGTACGCTCCCCCTAAAGCGTTGTCGTACCCTCACCTGGACCCTAAACCGTCCCCGTCCCCTAACCCTAACCCTAGCCCGAACCCTAACCCTAACCCTTCCCCGAAGCCTGACCCTCACCCGTCCCCTAATACTAACCCGTACGCTGACACTAACCCGCGCCCTCACACGTACGCTCCCCCTAAAGCGTTGTCGTACCCTCACCTGGACCCTAAACCGTCCCCGTCCCCTAATCCTAACCCTCGCCCGAACCCTAACCCTAACCCTTCCCCGAAGCCTGACCCTCACCCATCCCCTAATCCTAACCCGTACGCTGACACTAACCCGCGCCCTCACACGTACGCTCCCCCGAAAGCGTTGTCGTACACTCACCTGTACCCTAAACCGTCCCCGTCCCCTAACCCTAACCCTAGCCCGAACCCTAACCCTAACCCTTCCCCGAAGCCTGACCCTCACCCGTCTCCTAATCCTAACCCGTACGCTGACACTAACCCGCGTCCTCACACGTACGCTCCCCCTAAAGCGTTGTCGTACCCTCACCTGGACCCTAAACCTTCCCCGTCCCCTAATCCTAACCCTAGCCCGAACCCTAACCCTAAACCTTCCCCGAAGCCTGACCCTCACCCGTCCCCTAATCCTAACCCGTACGCTGACACTAACCCGCGCCCTCACACGTACGCTCCCCCTAAAGCGTTGCCGTACCCTCACCTGGACCCTAAACCGTCCCCGTCCCCTAACCCTAACCCTAGCCCGAACCCTAACCCTAACCCTTCCCCGAAGCCTGACCCTCACCCGTCTCCTAATCCTAACCCGTACGCTGACACTAACCCGCGTCCTCACACGTACGCTCCCCCTAAAGCGTTGTCGTACCCTCACCTGGACCCTAAACCTTCCCCGTCCCCTAATCCTAACCCTAGCCCGAACCCTAACCCTAAACCTTCCCCGAAGCCTGACCCTCACCCGTCCCCTAATCCTAACCCGTACGCTGACACTAACCCGCGCCCTCACACGTACGCTCCCCCTAAAGCGTTGCCGTACCCTCACCTGGACCCTAAACCGTCCCCGTCCCCTAACCCTAACCCTAGCCCGAACCCTAACCCTAACCCTTCCCCGAAGCCTGACCCTCACCCGTCCCCTAATCCTAACCCGTACGCTGACACTAACCCGCGCCCTCACACGTACGCTCCCCCTAAAGCGTTGCCGTACCCTCACCTGGACCCTAAACCGTCCCCGTCCCCTAACCCTAACCCTAGCCCGAACACTAACCCTAAACCTTCCCCGAAGCCTGACCCTCACCCGTCCCCTAATGCTAACCCGTACGCTGACACTAACCCGCGCTCTCACACGTACGCTCCCCCTAAAGCGTTGTCGTACCCTCACCTGGACCCTAAACCATCCCCGTCCCCTAACCCTATCCCTAGCCCGAACCCTAACCCTAACCCTTCCCCGAAGCCTGACCCTCACCCGTCCCCTAATCGTAACCCGTACGCTGACACTAACCCGCGCCCTCACCCGTACGCTCCCCCTAAAGCGTTGTCGTACCCTCACCTGGACCCTAAACCGTCCCCGTTCCCTAACCCTAACCCTAGCCCGAACCCTAACCCTAACCCTTCCCCGAAGCCTGACCCTCAATCCTAACCCGTACGCTGACACTAACCCGCGCCCTCACACGTACGCTCCCCCTAAAGCGTTGTCGTACCCTCACCTGGACCTTAAACCGTCCCCGTCCCCTAACCCTAACCCTAGCCTGAAGCCTAACCCTAACACTTCCCCGAAGCCTGACCCTCAACCGTCCCCTAATCCTAACCCGTACGCTGACACTAACCCGCGCCCTCACACGTACGCTCCCCCTAAAGCGTTGTCGTACCCTCACCTGGACCCTAAACCGTCCCCGTGCCCTAACCCTAACCCTAGCCCGAACCCTAAACCTAAACCTTCCCTGAAGCCTGACCCTCACCCGTCCCCTAATGCTAACCCGTACGCTGACACTAACCCGCGCTCTCACACGTACGCTCCCCCTAAAGCGTTGTCGTACCCTCACCTGGACCCTAAACCATCCCCGTCCCCTAACCCTAACCCTAGCCCGAACCCTAACCCTAACCCTTCCCCGAAGCCTGACCCTCACCCGTCCCCTAATCGTAACCCGTACGCTGACACTAACCCGCGCCCTCACCCGTACGCTCCCCCTAAAGCGTTGTCGTACCCTCACCTGGACCCTAAACCGTCCCCGATCCCTAACCCTAACCCTAGCCCGAACCCTAACCCTAACCCTTCCCCGAAGCCTGATCCTCACCCGTCCCCTAATCCTAACCCGTACGCTGACTCTAACCCGCGCCCTCACACGTACGCTCCCCCTAAAGCGTTGTCGTACCCTCACCTGGACCCTAAACCGCCCCGGTACCCTAACCCTAACCCTAGCCCGAACCCTAACCCTAACCCTTCCCCGAAGCCTGACCCTCACCCGTCCCCTAATCCTAACCCGTACGCTGACACTAATCCGCGCCCTCACACGTACGCTCCCCCTAAAGCGTTGTCGTACCCTCACCTGGACCCTAAACCGTCCCCGTCCCCTAACCCTAACCCTAGCCCGAACCCTAACCCTAACCCTTCCCCGAAGCCTGACCCTCACCCGTCCCCTAATCCTAACCCGTACGCTGACACTAACCCGCGCCCTCACACGTACGCTCCCCCTAAAGCGTTGTCGTACCCTCACTTGGACCCTAAACCGTCCCCGTCCCCTAACCCTAACCCTAGCCCGAACCCTAACCCTAACCCTTCCCCGAAGCCTGACCCTCACCCGTCCCCTAATCCTAACCCGTACGCTGACACTAACCCGCGCCCTCACACGTACGCTCCCCCTAAAGCGTTGTCGTACCCTCACCTGGACCCTAAACCGTCCCCGTCCCCTAACCCTAACCCTAGCCCGAACCCTAACCCTAAGCCTTCCCCGAAGCCTGACCCTCACCCGTCCCCTAATCGTAACCCGTACGCTGACACTAACCCGCGCCCTCACCCGTACGCTCCCCCTAAAGTGTTGTCGTACCCTCACCTGGACCCTAAACCGTCCCCGTTCCCTAACCCTAACCCTAGCCCGAACCCTAACCCTAACACTTCCCCAAAGCCTGACCCTCACCCGTCCCCTAATCCTAACCCGTACGCTGACACTAACCCGCGCCCTCACACGTACGCTCCCCCTAAAGCGTTGTCGTACCCTCACCTGGACCCTAAACCGTCCCCGTCCCCTAACCCTAACCCTAGCCCGAACCCTAACCCTAACCCTTCCCCGAAGCCTGACCCTCACCCGTCCCCTAATACTAACCCGTACGCTGACACTAACCCGCGCCCTCACACGTACGCTCCCCCTAAAGCGTTGTCGTACCCTCACCTGGACCCTAAACCGTCCCCGTCCCCTAATCCTAACCCTCGCCCGAACCCTAACCCTAACCCTTCCCCGAAGCCTGACCCTCACCCATCCCCTAATCCTAACCCGTACGCTGACACTAACCCGCGCCCTCACACGTACGCTCCCCCGAAAGCGTTGTCGTACACTCACCTGTACCCTAAACCGTCCCCGTCCCCTAACCCTAACCCTAGCCCGAACCCTAACCCTAACCCTTCCCCGAAGCCTGACCCTCACCCGTCTCCTAATCCTAACCCGTACGCTGACACTAACCCGCGTCCTCACACGTACGCTCCCCCTAAAGCGTTGTCGTACCCTCACCTGGACCCTAAACCTTCCCCGTCCCCTAATCCTAACCCTAGCCCGAACCCTAACCCTAAACCTTCCCCGAAGCCTGACCCTCACCCGTCCCCTAATCCTAACCCGTACGCTGACACTAACCCGCGCCCTCACACGTACGCTCCCCCTAAAGCGTTGCCGTACCCTCACCTGGACCCTAAACCGTCCCCGTCCCCTAACCCTAACCCTAGCCCGAACCCTAACCCTAACCCTTCCCCGAAGCCTGACCCTCACCCGTCTCCTAATCCTAACCCGTACGCTGACACTAACCCGCGTCCTCACACGTACGCTCCCCCTAAAGCGTTGTCGTACCCTCACCTGGACCCTAAACCTTCCCCGTCCCCTAATCCTAACCCTAGCCCGAACCCTAACCCTAAACCTTCCCCGAAGCCTGACCCTCACCCGTCCCCTAATCCTAACCCGTACGCTGACACTAACCCGCGCCCTCACACGTACGCTCCCCCTAAAGCGTTGCCGTACCCTCACCTGGACCCTAAACCGTCCCCGTCCCCTAACCCTAACCCTAGCCCGAACCCTAACCCTAACCCTTCCCCGAAGCCTGACCCTCACCCGTCCCCTAATCCTAACCCGTACGCTGACACTAACCCGCGCCCTCACACGTACGCTCCCCCTAAAGCGTTGCCGTACCCTCACCTGGACCCTAAACCGTCCCCGTCCCCTAACCCTAACCCTAGCCCGAACACTAACCCTAAACCTTCCCCGAAGCCTGACCCTCACCCGTCCCCTAATGCTAACCCGTACGCTGACACTAACCCGCGCTCTCACACGTACGCTCCCCCTAAAGCGTTGTCGTACCCTCACCTGGACCCTAAACCATCCCCGTCCCCTAACCCTATCCCTAGCCCGAACCCTAACCCTAACCCTTCCCCGAAGCCTGACCCTCACCCGTCCCCTAATCGTAACCCGTACGCTGACACTAACCCGCGCCCTCACCCGTACGCTCCCCCTAAAGCGTTGTCGTACCCTCACCTGGACCCTAAACCGTCCCCGTTCCCTAACCCTAACCCTAGCCCGAACCCTAACCCTAACCCTTCCCCGAAGCCTGACCCTCAATCCTAACCCGTACGCTGACACTAACCCGCGCCCTCACACGTACGCTCCCCCTAAAGCGTTGTCGTACCCTCACCTGGACCTTAAACCGTCCCCGTCCCCTAACCCTAACCCTAGCCTGAAGCCTAACCCTAACACTTCCCCGAAGCCTGACCCTCAACCGTCCCCTAATCCTAACCCGTACGCTGACACTAACCCGCGCCCTCACACGTACGCTCCCCCTAAAGCGTTGTCGTACCCTCACCTGGACCCTAAACCGTCCCCGTGCCCTAACCCTAACCCTAGCCCGAACCCTAAACCTAAACCTTCCCTGAAGCCTGACCCTCACCCGTCCCCTAATGCTAACCCGTACGCTGACACTAACCCGCGCTCTCACACGTACGCTCCCCCTAAAGCGTTGTCGTACCCTCACCTGGACCCTAAACCATCCCCGTCCCCTAACCCTAACCCTAGCCCGAACCCTAACCCTAACCCTTCCCCGAAGCCTGACCCTCACCCGTCCCCTAATCGTAACCCGTACGCTGACACTAACCCGCGCCCTCACCCGTACGCTCCCCCTAAAGCGTTGTCGTACCCTCACCTGGACCCTAAACCGTCCCCGATCCCTAACCCTAACCCTAGCCCGAACCCTAACCCTAACCCTTCCCCGAAGCCTGATCCTCACCCGTCCCCTAATCCTAACCCGTACGCTGACACTAACCCGCGCCCTCACACGTACGCTCCCCCTAAAGCGTTGTCGTACCCTCACCTGGACCCTAAACCGTCCCCATCCCCTAACCCTAACCCTAGCCTGAACCCTAACCCTAACCCTTCCCCGAAGCCTGACCCTCACCCGTCCCCTAATCCTAACCCGTACGCTGACACTAACCCGCGCCCTCACACGTACGCTCCCCCTAAAGCGTTGTCGTACCCTCACCTGGACCCTAAACCGTCCCCGTCCCCTAACCCTAACCCTAGCCCGAACCCTAACCCTAAACCTTCCCCGAAGCCTGACCCTCACCCGTCCCCTAATGCTAACCCGTACGCTGACACTAACCCGCGCCCTCACACGTACGCTCCCCCTAAAGCGTTGTCGTACCCTCACCTGGACCCTAAACCGTCCCCGTCCCCTAACCCTAACCCTAGCGCGAACCCTAACCCTAACCCTTCCCCGAAGCCTGACCCTCACCCGTCCCCTAATCCTAACCCGTACGCTGACACTAACCCGCGCCCTCACACGTACGCTCCCCCTAAAGCGTTGTCGTACCCTCACCTGGACCCTAAACCGTCCCCGTACCCTAACCCTAACCCTAGCCCGAACCCTAACCCTAACCCTTCCCCGAAGCCTGACCCTCACCCGTCCCCTAATCCTAACCCGTACGCTGACACTAACCCGCGCCCTCACACGTACGCTCCCCCGAAAGCGTTCTCGTACCCTCACCTGGACCCTAAACCGTCCCCGTTCCCTAACCCTAACCCTAGCCCGAACCCTATCCCTAACCCCTACCCGAAGCCTTACCCTCACCCGTCCACTAATCCTAACCCGTACGCTGACACTAACCCGCGCCCTCACACGTACGCTCCCCCTAAAGCGTTGTCGTACCCTCACCTGGACCCTAAACCGTCCCCGTCCCCTAACCCTAACCCTAGCCCGAACCCTAACCCTAACCCTTCCCCGAAGCCTGACCCTCACCCGTCCCCTAATCCTAACCCGTACGCTGACACTAACCCGCGCCCTCACACGTACGCTCCCCCTAAAGCGTTGTCGTACCCTCACCTGGACCCTAAACCGTCCCCGTCCCCTAACCCTAACCCTAGCCTGAACCCTAAACCTAACCCTTCCCCGAAGCCTGACCCTCACCCGTCCCCTAATCCTAAACCGTACGCTGACACTAACCCGCGCCCTCACACGTACGCTCCCCCTAAAGCGTTGTCGTACCCTCACCTGGACCCTAAACCGTCCCCGTCCCCGTCCCCTAACCCTAGCCCGAACCCTAACCCTAACCCTTCCCCGAAGCCTGACCCTCACCCGTCCCCTAATCCTAACACGTACGCTGACACTAACCCGCGCCCTCACACGTACGCTCCCCCTAAAGCGTTGTCGTACCCTCACCTGGACCCTAAACCGTCCCCGTCCCCTAATCCTAACCCTCGCCCGAACCCTAACCCTAACCCTTCCCCGAAGCCTGACCCTCACCCGTCCCCTAATCCTAACCCGTACGCTGACACTAAACCGCGCCCTCACACGTACGCTCCCCCTAAAGCGTTGTCGTACCCTCACCTGGACCCTAAACCGTCCCCGTCCCCTAACCCTAACCCTAGCCTGAACCCTAACCCTAACCCTTCCCCGAAGCCTGACCCTCACCCGTCCCCTAATCCTAACCCGTACGCTGACACTAACCCGCGCCCTCACACGTACGCTCCCCCTAAAGTGTTGTCGTACCCTCACCTGGACCCTAAAGCGTCCCCGTCCCCTAACCCTAACCCTAGCCCGAACCCTAACCCTAACCCTTCCCCGAAGCCTGACCCTCACCCGTCCCCTAATCCTAACCCGTACGCTGACACTAACCCGCGCCCTCACACGTACGCTCCCCCTACAGCGTTGTCGAACCCTCACCTGGACCCTAAACCGTCCCCGTCCCCTAACCCTAACCCTAGCCCGAACCCTAACCCTAACCCTTCCCCGAAGCCTGACCCTCACCCGTCCCCTAATCCTAACCCGTACGCTGACACTAACCCGCGCCCTCACACGTACACTCCCCCTACAGCGTTGTCGTACCCTCACCTGGACCCTAAACCGTCCCCGTCCCCTAACCCTAACCCTAGCCCGAACCCTAACACTAACCCTTCCCTGAAGCCTGACCCTCACCCGTCCCCTAATCCTAACCCGTACGCTGACACTAATCCGCACCCTCACACGTACGCTCCCCCTAAATCGTTGTCGTACCCTCACCTGGACCCTAAACCGTCCCCGTCCCCTAACCCTAACCCTAGCCCGAACCCTAACCCTAACACTTCCCCGAAGCCTGACCCTCACCCGTCCCCTAATCCTAACCCGTACTCTGACGCTAACCCGCGCCCTCACACGTACGCTCCACTTAAAGCGTTGTCGTACCCTCACCTGGACCCTAAACCGTCCCCGTCCCCTAACCCTATCCCTAGCCCGAACCCTAACCCTAACCCTTCCCCGAAGCCTGACCCTCACCCGTCCCCTAATCCTAACCCGTATGCTGACACTAACCCGCGCCCTCACACGTACGCTCCCCCTAAAGCGTTCTCGTACCCTCACCTGGACCCTAAACCGTCCCCGTCCCCTAACCCTAACCCTAGCCCGAACCCTAACCCTAACCCTTCCCCGAAGCCTGACCCTCACCCGTCCCCTAATCCTAACCCGTACGCTGACACTAACCCGCGCCCTCACACGTACGCTCCCCCTACAGCGTTGTCGTACCCTCACCTGGACCCTAAACCGTCCCCGTCCCCTAACCCTAACCCTAGCCCGAACCCTAACCCTAACACTTCCCCGAAGCCTGACCCTCACCCGTCCCCTAATCCTAACCCGTACGCTGACAATAACCCGCGCCCTCACACGTACGCTCCCCCTAAAGCGTTGTCGTACCCTCACCTGGACCCTAAACCGTCCCCGTCCCCTAACCCTAACCCTAGCCCGAACCCTAACCCTAACCCTTCCCCGAAGCCTGACCCTCACCCGGCCCCTAATCCTAACACGTACGCTGACACTAACCCGCGCCCTCACACGTACGCTCCCCCTACAGCGTTGTCGTACCCTCACCTGGACCCTAAACCGTCCCCGTCCCTTAACCCTTACCCTAGCCCGAACCCTAACCGTAACCCTTCCCCGAAGCCTGACCCTCACCCGTCCCCTAATCCTAACCCGTACGCTGACACTAACCCGCGCCCTCACACGTACGCTCCCCCTACAGCGTTGTCGTACCCTCACCTGGACCCTAAACCGTCCCCGTCCCTTAACCCTTACCCTAGCCCGAACCCTAACCGTAACCCTTCCCCGAAGCCTGACCCTCACCCGTCCCCTAATCCTAACCCGTACGCTGACACTAACCCGCGCCCTCACACGTACGCTCCCCCTACAGCGCTGTCGTACCCTCACCTGGAGCCTAAACCGTCCCCGTTCCCTAACCCTAACCCTAGCCCGAACCCTAACCCTAACCCTTCCCCGAAGCCTGACCCTCACCCGTCCCCTAATCCTAACCCGTACGCTGACACTAACCCGCGCCCTCACACGTACGCTCCCCCTAAAGCGTTGTCGTACCCTCACCTGGACCCTAAACCGTCCCCGTCCCCTAACCCTAACCCTAGCCCGAACCCTAACCCTAACCCTTCCCCGAAGCCTGACCCTCACCCGTCCCCTAATCCTAACCCGTACGCTGACACTAACCCGCGCCCTCACACGTACGCTCCCCCTACAGCGTTGTCGTACCCTCACCTGGTCCCTAAACCGTCCCCGTCCCCTAACCCTAACCCTAGCCCGAACCCTAACCCTAACCCTTCCCCGAAGCCTGACCCTCACCCGTCCCCTAATCCTAACCCGTACGCTGACACTAACCCGCGCCCTCACACGTACGCTCCCCCTACAGCGTTGTCGTACCCTCACCTGGTCCCTAAACCGTCCCCGTCCCCTAACCCTAACCCTAGCCCGAACCCTAACCCTAACCCTTCCCCGAAGCCTGACCCTCACCCGTCCCCTAATCCTAACCCGTACGCTGACACTAACCCGCGCCCTCACACGTACGCTCCCCCGAAAGCGTTGTCGTACCCTCACCTGGACCCTAAACCGTCCCCGTTCCCTAACCCTAACCCTAGCCCGAACCCTATCCCTAACCCCTACCCGAAGCCTTACCCTCACCCGTCCACTAATCCTAACCCGTACGCTGACACTAACACGCGCCCTCACACGTACGCTCCCCCTAAAGCGTTGTCGTACCCTCACCTGGACCCTAAACCGCCCCGGTACCCTAACCGTAACCCTAGCCCGAACCCTAACCCTAACCCTTCCCCGAAGCCTGACCCTCACCCGTCCCCTAATCCTAACCCGTACGCTGACACTAACCCGCGCCCTCACACGTACGCTCCCCCGAAAGCGTTGTCGTACCCTCACCTGGACCCTAAACCGTCCCCGTCCCCTAACCCTAACCCTAGCCCGAACCCTAACCCTAACACTTCCCCGAAGCCTGACCCTCACCCGTCCCCTAATCCTAACCCGTACGCTGACACTAACCCGCGCCCTCACACGTACGCTCCCCCTAAAGCGTTGTCGTACCCTCACCTGGACCCTAAACCGTCCCCGTCCCCTAACCCTAACCCTAGCCCGAACCCTAACCCTAACACTTCCCCGAAGCCTGACCCTCACCCGTCCCCTAATCCTAACCCGTACGCTGACACTAACCCGCGCCCTCACACGTACGCTCCCCCTAAAGCGTTGTCGTACCCTCACCTGGACCCTAAACCGTCCCCGTCCCCTAACCCTAACCCTAGCCCGAACCCTAACCCTAACCCTTCCCCGAAGCCTGACCCTCACCCGTCCCCTAATCCTAACCCGTACGCTGACACTAACCCGCGCCCTCACACGTACGCTCCCCCTAAAGCGTTGTCGTACCCTCACCTGGACCCTAAACCGTCCCCGTCCCCTAACCCTAACCCTAGCCCGAACCCTAACCCTAACCCTTCCCCGAAGCCTGACCCTCACCCGTCCCCTAATCCTAACCCGTACGCTGACACTAACCCGCGCCCTCACACGTACGCTCCCCCTAAAGCGTTGTCGTACCCTCACCTGGACCCTAAACCCACCCCGTCCCCTAACCCTAACCCTAGCCCGAACCCTAACCCTAACCCTTCCCCGAAGCCTGACCCTCACCCGTCCCCTAATCCTAACCCGTACGCTGACACTAACCTGCGCCCTCACACGTACGCTCCCCCTAAAGCGTTGTCGTACCCTCACCTGGACCCTAAACCGCCCCGGTACCCTAACCCTAACCCTAGCCCGAACACTAACCCTAACCCTTCCCCGAAGCCTGACCCTCACCCGTCCCCTAATCCTAACCCGTACGCTGACACTAATCCGCGCCCTCACACGTACGCTCCCCCTAAAGCGTTGTCGTACCCTCACCTGGACCCTAAACCGTCCCCGTCCCCTAACCCTAACCCTAGCCCGAACCCTAACCCTAACCCTTCCCCGAAGCCTGACCCTCACCCGTCCCCTAATCCTAACCCGTACGCTGACACTAACCCGCGCCCTCACACGTACGCTCCCCCTAAAGCGTTGTCGTACCCTCACTTGGACCCTAAACCGTCCCCGTCCCCTAACCCTAACCCTAGCCCGAACCCTAACCCTAACCCTTCCCCGAAGCCTGACCCTCACCCGTCCCCTAATCCTAACCCGTACGCTGACACTAACCCGCGCCCTCACACGTACGCTCCCCCTAAAGCGTTGTCGTACCCTCACCTGGACCCTAAACCGTCCCCGTCCCCTAACCCTAACCCTAGCCCGAACCCTAACCCTAAGCCTTCCCCGAAGCCTGACCCTCACCCGTCCCCTAATCGTAACCCGTACGCTGACACTAACCCGCGCCCTCACCCGTACGCTCCCCCTAAAGTGTTGTCGTACCCTCACCTGGACCCTAAACCGTCCCCGTTCCCTAACCCTAACCCTAGCCCGAACCCTAACCCTAACACTTCCCCAAAGCCTGACCCTCACCCGTCCCCTAATCCTAACCCGTACGCTGACAGTAACCCGCGCCCTCACACGTACGCTCCCCCTAAAGCGTTGTCGTACCCTCACCTGGACCCTAAACCGTCCCCGTTCCCTAACCCTAACCCTAGCCCGAACCCTAACCCTAACCCTTCCCCGAAGCCTGACCCTCACCCGTCCCCTAATACTAACCCGTACGCTGACACTAACCCGCGCCCTCACACGTACGCTCCCCCTAAAGCGTTGTCGTACCCTCACCTGGACCCTAAACCGTCCCCGTCCCCTAATCCTAACCCTCGCCCGAACCCTAACCCTAACCCTTCCCCGAAGCCTGACCCTCACCCGTCCCCTAATCCTAACCCGTACGCTGACACTAACCCGCGCCCTCACACGTACGCTCCCCCGAAAGCGTTGTCGTACACTCACCTGGACCCTAAACCGTCCCCGTCCCCTAACCCTAACCCTAGCCCGAACCCTAACCCTAACCCTTCCCCGAAGCCTGACCCTCACCCGTCTCCTAATCCTAACCCGTACGCTGACACTAACCCGCGTCCTCACACGTACGCTCCCCCTAAATCGTTGTCGTACCCTCACCTGGACCCTAAACCTTCCCCGTCCCCTAATCCTAACCCTAGCCCGAACCCTAACCCTAAACCTTCCCCGAAGCCTGACCCTCACCCGTCCCCTAATCCTAACCCGTACGCTGACACTAACCCGCGCCCTCACACGTACGCTCCCCCTAAAGCGTTGCCGTACCCTCACCTGGACCCTAAACCGTCCCCGTCCCCTAACCCTAACCCTAGCCCGAACCCTAACCCTAACCCTTCCCCGAAGCCTGACCCTCACCCGTCCCCTAATCCTAACCCGTACGCTGACACTAACCCGCGCCCTCACACGTACGCTCCCCCTAAAGCGTTGTCGTACCCTCACCTGGACCCTAAACCGTCCCCGTCCCCTAACCCTAACCCTAGCCCGAACACTAACCCTAAACCTTCCCCGAAGCCTGACCCTCACCCGTCCCCTAATGCTAACCCGTACGCTGACACTAACCCGCGCTCTCACACGTACGCTCCCCCTAAAGCGTTGTCGTACCCTCACCTGGACCCTAAACCATCCCCGTCCCCTAACCCTATCCCTAGCCCGAACCCTAACCCTAACCCTTCCCCGAAGCCTGACCCTCACCCGTCCCCTAATCGTAACCCGTACGCTGACACTAACCCGCGCCCTCACCCGTACGCTCCCCCTAAAGCGTTGTCGTACCCTCACCTGGACCCTAAACCGTCCCCGTTCCCTAACCCTAACCCTAGCCCGAACCCTAACCCTAACCCTTCCCCGAAGCCTGACCCTCAATCCTAACCCGTACGCTGACACTAACCCGCGCCCTCACACGTACGCTCCCCCTAAAGCGTTGTCGTACCCTCACCTGGACCTTAAACCGTCCCCGTCCCCTAACCCTAACCCTAGCCTGAACCCTAACCCTAACACTTCCCCGAAGCCTGACCCTCAACCGTCCCCTAATCCTAACCCGTACGCTGACACTAACCCGCGCCCTCACACGTACGCTCCCCCTAAAGCGTTGTCGTACCCTCACCTGGACCCTAAACCGTCCCCGTGCCCTAACCCTAACCCTAGCCCGAACCCTAAACCTAAACCTTCCCTGAAGCCTGACCCTCACCCGTCCCCTAATGCTAACCCGTACGCTGACACTAACCCGCGCTCTCACACGTACGCTCCCCCTAAAGCGTTGTCGTACCCTCACCTGGACCCTAAACCATCCCCGTCCCCTAACCCTAACCCTAGCCCGAACCCTAACCCTAACCCTTCCCCGAAGCCTGACCCTCACCCGTCCCCTAATCGTAACCCGTACGCTGACACTAACCCGCGCCCTCACCCGTACGCTCCCCCTAAAGCGTTGTCGTACCCTCACCTGGACCCTAAACCGTCCCCGTTCCCTAACCCTAACCCTAGCCCGAACCCTAACCCTAACCCTTCCCCGAAGCCTGATCCTCACCCGTCCCCTAATCCTAACCCGTACGCTGACACTAACCCGCGCCCTCACACGTACGCTCCCCCTAAAGCGTTGTCGTACCCTCACCTGGACCCTAAACCGTCCCCATCCCCTAACCCTAACCCTAGCCTGAACCCTAACCCTAACCCTTCCCCGAAGCCTGACCCTCACCCGTCCCCTAATCCTAACCCGTACGCTGACACTAACCCGCGCCCTCACACGTACGCTCCCCCTAAAGCGTTGTCGTACCCTCACCTGGACCCTAAACCGTCCCCGTCCCCTAACCCTAACCCTAGCCCGAACCCTAACCCTAAACCTTCCCCGAAGCCTGACCCTCACCCGTCCCCTAATGCTAACCCGTACGCTGACACTAACCCGCGCCCTCACACGTACGCTCCCCCTAAAGCGTTGTCGTACCCTCACCTGGACCCTAAACCGTCCCCGTCCCCTAACCCTAACCCTAGCGCGAACCCTAACCCTAACCCTTCCCCGAAGCCTGACCCTCACCCGTCCCCTAATCCTAACCCGTACGCTGACACTAACCCGCGCCCTCACACGTACGCTCCCCCTAAAGCGTTGTCGTACCCTCACCTGGACCCTAAACCGTCCCCGTACCCTAACCCTAACCCTAGCCCGAACCCTAACCCTAACCCTTCCCCGAAGCCTGACCCTCACCCGTCCCCTAATCCTAACCCGTACGCTGACACTAACCCGCGCCCTCACACGTACGCTCCCCCGAAAGCGTTGTCGTACCCTCACCTGGACCCTAAACCGTCCCCGTTCCCTAACCCTAACCCTAGCCCGAACCCTATCCCTAACCCCTACCCGAAGCCTTACCCTCACCCGTCCACTAATCCTAACCCGTACGCTGACACTAACCCGCGCCCTCACACGTACGCTCCCCCTAAAGCGTTGTCGTACCCTCACCTGGACCCTAAACCGTCCCCGTCCCCTAACCCTAACCCTAGCCCGAACCCTAACCCTAACCCTTCCCCGAAGCCTGACCCTCACCCGTCCCCTAATCCTAACCCGTACGCTGACACAAACCCGCGCCCTCACACGTACGCTCCCCCTAAAGCGTTGTCGTACCCTCACCTGGACCCTAAACCGTCCCCGTCCCCTAACCCTAACCCTAGCCTGAACCCTAACCCTAACCCTTCCCCGAAGCCTGACCCTCACCCGTCCCCTAATCCTAAACCGTACGCTGACACTAACCCGCGCCCTCACACGTACGCTCCCCCTAAAGCGTTGTCGTACCCTCACCTGGACCCTAAACCGTCCCCGTCCCCTAACCCTAACCCTAGCCCGAACCCTAACCCTAACCCTTCCCCGAAGCCTGACCCTCACCCGTCCCCTAATCCTAACACGTACGCTGACACTAACCCGCGCCCTCACACGTACGCTCCCCCTAAAGCGTTGTCGTACCCTCACCTGGACCCTAAACCGTCCCCGTCCCCTAATCCTAACCCTCGCCCGAACCCTAACCCTAACCCTTCCCCGAAGCCTGACCCTCACCCGTCCCCTAATCCTAACCCGTACGCTGACACTAAACCGCGCCCTCACACGTACGCTCCCCCTAAAGCGTTGTCGTACCCTCACCTGGACCCTAAACCGTCCCCGTCCCCTAACCCTAACCCTAGCCTGAACCCTAACCCTAACCCTTCCCCGAAGCCTGACCCTCACCCGTCCCCTAATCCTAACCCGTACGCTGACACTAACCCGCGCCCTCACACGTACGCTCCCCCTAAAGCGTTGTCGTACCCTCACCTGGACCCTAAACCGTCCCTGTCCCCTAACCTTAACCCTAGCCCGAACCCTAACCTTAACCCTTCCCCGAAGCCTGACCCTCACCCGTCCCCTAATCCTAACCCGTACGCTGACACTAACCCGCGCCCTCACACGTACGCTCCCCCTAAAGCGTTGTCGTACCCTCACCTGGACCCTAAACCGTCCCCGTCCCCTAACCCTAACCCTAGCCTGAACCCTAACCCTAACCCTTCCCCGAAGCCTGACCCTCACCCGTCCCCTAATCCTAACCCGTATGCTGACACTAACCCGCGCCCTCACACGTACGCTCCCCCTAAAGCGTTGTCGTACCCTCACCTGGACCCTAAACCGTCCCCGTCCCCTAACCCTAACCCTAGCGCGAACCCTAACCCTAAAACTTCCCCGAAGCCTGACCCTCACCCGTCCCCTAATGCTAACCCGTACGCTGACACTAACCCGCGCCCTCACACGTACGCTCCCCCTAAAGCGTTGTCGTACCCTCACCTGGACCCTAAACCGTCCCCGTTCCCTAACCCTAACCCTAGCCCGAACCCTAACCCTAACACTTCCCCGAAGCCTGACCCTCACCCGTCCTCTAATCTTAACCCGTACGCTGACACTAACCCGCGCCCTCACACGTACACTCCCCCTAAAGTGTTGTCGTACCCTCACCTGGACCCTAACCCTAGCCCGAACCCTAACCCTAACCCTTCCCCGAAGCCTGACCCTCACCCGTCCCCTAATCCTAACCCGTACGCTGACACTAACCCGCGCCCTCACACGTACGCTCCCCCTAGAGCGTTGTCGTACCCTCACCTGGACCCTAAACCGTCCCCGTCCCCTAACCCTAACCCTAGCCCGAACCCTAACCCTAACCCTTCCCCAAAGCCTGACCCTCACCCGTCCCCTAATCCTAACCCGTACGCTGACACTAACCCACGCCCTCACACGTACGCTCCCCCTAAAGCGTTGTCGTACCCTCACCTGGACCCTAAACCGTCCCCGTCCCCTAACCCTAGCCCTAGCCCGAACCCTAAACCTAACCCTTCCCCGAAGCCTGACCCTCACCCGTCCCATAATCCTAACCCGTACGCTGACACTAACCCGCGCCCTCACACGTACGCTCCCCCTAAAGCGTTGTCGTACCCTCACCTGGACCCTAAACCGTCCCCGTTCCCTAACCCTAACCCTAGCCCGAACCCTAACCCTAACCCTTCCCCGAAGCCTGACCCTCACCCGTCTCCTAATCCTAACCCGTACGCTGACACTAAGCCGCGCCCTCACACGTACGCTCCCCCTAAAGCGTTGTCGTACCCTCACCTGGACCCTAAACCGTCCCCGTCCCCTAACCCTAACCCTAGCCCGAACCCTAACCCTAACACTTCCCCGAAGCCTGACCCTCACCCGTCCCCTAATCCTAACCCGTACGATGACACTAAACCGCGCCCTCACACGTTCGTTCCCCCTAAAGCGTTGTCTTACCCTCACCTGGACCCTAAACCGTCCCCGTTCCCTAACCCTAACCCTAGCCCGAATCCTATCCCTAACCCCTACCCGAAGCCTTACCCTCACCCCTCCCGTAATCCTAACCCATACGCTGACACAAACCCGCGCCCTCACACGTACGCTCCCCCTAAAGCATTGTCGTACCCTCACCTGGACCCTAAACCGTCCCCGTCCCCTAACCCTAACCCTAGCCCGAACCCTAACCCTAAACCTTCCCCGAAGCCTGACCCTCACCCGTCCCCTAATCCTACCCCGTACGCTGACACTAACCCGCGCCCTCACACGAAGGCTCCCCCTTAGGCGTTGTCGTACCCTCACCTTGACCCTAAACCGTCCCCGTCCCCTAACCCTAACCCTAGCCGGAACCCTAACCCTAACACTTCCCCGAAGCCTGACCCTCACCCGTCCCCTAATCCTAACCTGTCGCTGACACTAACCCGCGCCCTCACACGTACGGTCCCCCTACAGCGTTGTCGTACCCTCACCTGGACCCTAAAACGTCCCCGTCCCCTAACCCTAACCCTGGCTGAACCCTAACCCTAACCCTTCCCCGAAGCCTGACCCTCACCCGTCCCCTACTCCTAACCCGTATGCTGACACTAAGCCGTGCCCTCACACGTACGCTCCCCCTAAACCGTTGTCGTACCCTCACCTGGACCCTAAACCGTCCCCGTCCCCTAACCCTAACCCTAGCCCGAACCCTAACCCTAACCCTTCCCCGAAGCCTGACCCTCACCCGTCCCCTAATCCTAACCCGTACGCTGACACTAACCCGCGCCCTCACACGTACGCTCCCCCTAAAGCGTTGTTGTACCCTCACCTGGACCCTAAACCGTCCCCGTCCCCTAACCCTAACCCTAGCCCGAACCCTAACCCTAAGCCTTCCCCGAAGCCTGACCCTCACACGTCCCCTAATCCTAACCCGTACGCTGACACTAACCCACGCCCTCACACGTACGCTCCCCCTAAAGCGTTGTCGTACCCTCACCTGGACCCTAAACTGTCCCGGTACCCTAACCCTAACCCTAGCCCGAACCCTAACCCTAACCCTTCCCCGAAGCCTGACCCTCACCCGTCCCCTAATCCTAACCCGTACGCTGACACTAACCCGCGCCCTCACACGTACGCTCCCCCTAAAGCGTTGTCGTACCCTCACCTGGACCCTAAACCGTCCCCGTCCCCTAACCCTAACCCTAGCCCGAACCCTAACCCTAACCCTTCCCCGAAGCCTGACCCTCACCCGTCCCCTAATCCTAACCCGTACGCTGACACTAACCCGCGCCCTCACACGTACGCTCCCCCTAAAGCGTTGTCGTACCCTCACCTGGACCCTAAACCGTCCCCGTCCCCTAATCCTAACCCTCGCCCGAACCCTAACCCTAACCCTTCCCCGAAGCCTGACCCTCACCCGTCCCCTAATCCTAACCCGTACGCTGACACTAACCCGCGCCCTCACACGTACGCTCCCCCGAAAGCGTTGTCGTACCCTCACCTGGACCCTAAACCGTCCCCGTCCCCTAACCCTAACCCTAGCCCGAACCCTAACCCTAACCCTTCCCCGAAGCCTGACCCTCACCCGTCCCCTAATCCTAACCCGTACGCTGACACTAACCCGCGCCCTCACACGTACGCTCCCCCTAAAGCGTTGTCATAGCCTCACCTGGACCCTAAACCGTCCCCGTCCCCTAACCCTAACCCTAGCCCGAACCCTAACCCTAAGCCTTCCCCGAAGCCTGACCCTCACCCGTCCCCTAATCGTAACCCGTACGCTGACACTAACCCGCGCCCTCACCCGTACGCTCCCCCTAAAGTGTTGTCGTACACTCACCTGGACCCTAAACCGTCCCCGTTCCCTAACCCTAACCCTAGCCCGAACCCTAACCCTAACACTTCCCCAAAGCCTGACCCTCACCCGTCCCCTAATCCTAACCCGTACGCTGACACTAACCCGCGCCCTCACACGTACGCTCCCCCTAAAGCGTTGTCGTACCCTCACCTGGACCCTAAACCGTCCCCGTCCCCTAACCCTAACCCTAGCCCGAACCCTAACCCTAACCCTTCCCCGAAGCCTGACCCTCACCCGTCCCCTAATCCTAACCCGTACGCTGACACTAACCCGCGCCCTCACACGTACGCTCCCCCTAAAGCGTTGTCGTACCCTCACCTGGACCCTAAACCGTCCCCGTCCCCTAATCCTAACCCTCGCCCGAACCCTAACCCTAACCCTTCCCCGAAGCCTGACCCTCACCCGTCCCCTAATCCTAACCCGTACGCTGACACTAACCCGCGCCCTCACACGTACGCTCCCCCGAAAGCGTTGTCGTACACTCACCTGGACCCTAAACCGTCCCCGTCCCCTAACCCTAACCCTAGCCCGAACCCTAACCCTAACCCTTCCCCGAAGCCTGACCCTCACCCGTCCCCTAATCCTAACCCGTACGCTGACACTAACTCGCGCCCTCACACGTACGCTCCCCCTAAAGCGTTGTCGTACCCTCACCTGGACCCTAAACCGTCCCCGTCCCCTAATCCTTACCCTAACCCGAACCCTAACCCTAAACCTTCCCCGAAGCCTGACCCTCACCCGTCCCCTAATCATAACCCGTACGCTGACACTAACCCGCGCCCTCACACGTACGCTCCCCCTAAAGCGTTGTCGTACCCTCACCTGGACCCTAAACCGTCCCCGTCCCCTAACCCTAACCCTAGCCCGAACCCTAACCCTAAACCTTCCCCGAAGCCTGAACCTCACCCGTCCCCTAATGCTAACCCGTACGCTGACACTAACCCGCGCTCTCACACGTACGCTCCCCCTAAAGCGTTGTCGTACCCTCACATGGACCCTAAACCATCCCCGTCCCCTAACCCTAACCCTAGCCCGAACCCTAACCCTAACCCTTCCCCGAAGCCTGACCCTCACCCGTCCCCTAATCGTAACCCGTACGCTGACACTAACCCGCGCCCTCACCCGTACGCTCCCCCTAAAGCGTTGTCGTACCCTCACCTGGACCCTAAACCGTCCCCGTTCCCTAACCCTAACCCTAGCCCGAACCCTAACCCTAACCCTTCCCCGAAGCCTGACCCTCACCCGTCCCCTAATCCTAACCCGTACGCTGACACTAACCCGCGCCCTCACACGTACGCTCCCCCTAAAGCGTTGTCGTACCCTCACCTGGACCCTAAACCGTCCCCGTCCCCTAACCCTAACCCTAGCCCGAACCCTAACCCTAACACTTCCCCGAAGCCTGACCCTCACCCGTCCCCTAATCCTAACCCGTACGATGACACTAAACCGCGCCCTCACACGTTCGTTCCCCCTAAAGCGTTGTCTTACCCTCACCTGGACCCTAAACCGTCCCCGTTCCCTAACCCTAACCCTAGCCCGAATCCTATCCCTAACCCCTACCCGAAGCCTTACCCTCACCCCTCCCGTAATCCTAACCCATACGCTGACACAAACCCGCGCCCTCACACGTACGCTCCCCCTAAAGCATTGTCGTACCCTCACCTGGACCCTAAACCGTCCCCGTCCCCTAACCCTAACCCTAGCCCGAACCCTAACCCTAAACCTTCCCCGAAGCCTGACCCTCACCCGTCCCCTAATCCTACCCCGTACGCTGACACTAACCCGCGCCCTCACACGAAGGCTCCCCCTTAGGCGTTGTCGTACCCTCACCTTGACCCTAAACCGTCCCCGTCCCCTAACCCTAACCCTAGCCGGAACCCTAACCCTAACACTTCCCCGAAGCCTGACCCTCACCCGTCCCCTAATCCTAACCTGTCGCTGACACTAACCCGCGCCCTCACACGTACGGTCCCCCTACAGCGTTGTCGTACCCTCACCTGGACCCTAAAACGTCCCCGTCCCCTAACCCTAACCCTGGCTGAACCCTAACCCTAACCCTTCCCCGAAGCCTGACCCTCACCCGTCCCCTACTCCTAACCCGTATGCTGACACTAAGCCGTGCCCTCACACGTACGCTCCCCCTAAACCGTTGTCGTACCCTCACCTGGACCCTAAACCGTCCCCGTCCCCTAACCCTAACCCTAGCCCGAACCCTAACCCTAACCCTTCCCCGAAGCCTGACCCTCACCCGTCCCCTAATCCTAACCCGTACGCTGACACTAACCCGCGCCCTCACACGTACGCTCCCCCTAAAGCGTTGTTGTACCCTCACCTGGACCCTAAACCGTCCCCGTCCCCTAACCCTAACCCTAGCCCGAACCCTAACCCTAAGCCTTCCCCGAAGCCTGACCCTCACACGTCCCCTAATCCTAACCCGTACGCTGACACTAACCCACGCCCTCACACGTACGCTCCCCCTAAAGCGTTGTCGTACCCTCACCTGGACCCTAAACTGTCCCGGTACCCTAACCCTAACCCTAGCCCGAACCCTAACCCTAACCCTTCCCCGAAGCCTGACCCTCACCCGTCCCCTAATCCTAACCCGTACGCTGACACTAACCCGCGCCCTCACACGTACGCTCCCCCTAAAGCGTTGTCGTACCCTCACCTGGACCCTAAACCGTCCCCGTCCCCTAACCCTAACCCTAGCCCGAACCCTAACCCTAACCCTTCCCCGAAGCCTGACCCTCACCCGTCCCCTAATCCTAACCCGTACGCTGACACTAACCCGCGCCCTCACACGTACGCTCCCCCTAAAGCGTTGTCGTACCCTCACCTGGACCCTAAACCGTCCCCGTCCCCTAATCCTAACCCTCGCCCGAACCCTAACCCTAACCCTTCCCCGAAGCCTGACCCTCACCCGTCCCCTAATCCTAACCCGTACGCTGACACTAACCCGCGCCCTCACACGTACGCTCCCCCGAAAGCGTTGTCGTACCCTCACCTGGACCCTAAACCGTCCCCGTCCCCTAACCCTAACCCTAGCCCGAACCCTAACCCTAACCCTTCCCCGAAGCCTGACCCTCACCCGTCCCCTAATCCTAACCCGTACGCTGACACTAACCCGCGCCCTCACACGTACGCTCCCCCTAAAGCGTTGTCATAGCCTCACCTGGACCCTAAACCGTCCCCGTCCCCTAACCCTAACCCTAGCCCGAACCCTAACCCTAAGCCTTCCCCGAAGCCTGACCCTCACCCGTCCCCTAATCGTAACCCGTACGCTGACACTAACCCGCGCCCTCACCCGTACGCTCCCCCTAAAGTGTTGTCGTACACTCACCTGGACCCTAAACCGTCCCCGTTCCCTAACCCTAACCCTAGCCCGAACCCTAACCCTAACACTTCCCCAAAGCCTGACCCTCACCCGTCCCCTAATCCTAACCCGTACGCTGACACTAACCCGCGCCCTCACACGTACGCTCCCCCTAAAGCGTTGTCGTACCCTCACCTGGACCCTAAACCGTCCCCGTCCCCTAACCCTAACCCTAGCCCGAACCCTAACCCTAACCCTTCCCCGAAGCCTGACCCTCACCCGTCCCCTAATCCTAACCCGTACGCTGACACTAACCCGCGCCCTCACACGTACGCTCCCCCTAAAGCGTTGTCGTACCCTCACCTGGACCCTAAACCGTCCCCGTCCCCTAATCCTAACCCTCGCCCGAACCCTAACCCTAACCCTTCCCCGAAGCCTGACCCTCACCCGTCCCCTAATCCTAACCCGTACGCTGACACTAACCCGCGCCCTCACACGTACGCTCCCCCGAAAGCGTTGTCGTACACTCACCTGGACCCTAAACCGTCCCCGTCCCCTAACCCTAACCCTAGCCCGAACCCTAACCCTAACCCTTCCCCGAAGCCTGACCCTCACCCGTCCCCTAATCCTAACCCGTACGCTGACACTAACCCGCGCCCTCACACGTACGCTCCCCCTAAAGCGTTGTCGTACCCTCACCTGGACCCTAAACCGTCCCCGTCCCCTAATCCTTACCCTAACCCGAACCCTAACCCTAAACCTTCCCCGAAGCCTGACCCTCACCCGTCCCCTAATCATAACCCGTACGCTGACACTAACCCGCGCCCTCACACGTACGCTCCCCCTAAAGCGTTGTCGTACCCTCACCTGGACCCTAAACCGTCCCCGTCCCCTAACCCTAACCCTAGCCCGAACCCTAACCCTAAACCTTCCCCGAAGCCTGAACCTCACCCGTCCCCTAATGCTAACCCGTACGCTGACACTAACCCGCGCTCTCACACGTACGCTCCCCCTAAAGCGTTGTCGTACCCTCACATGGACCCTAAACCATCCCCGTCCCCTAACCCTAACCCTAGCCCGAACCCTAACCCTAACCCTTCCCCGAAGCCTGACCCTCACCCGTCCCCTAATCGTAACCCGTACGCTGACACTAACCCGCGCCCTCACCCGTACGCTCCCCCTAAAGCGTTGTCGTACCCTCACCTGGACCCTAAACCGTCCCCGTTCCCTAACCCTAACCCTAGCCCGAACCCTAACCCTAACCCTTCCCCGAAGCCTGACCCTCACCCGTCCCCTAATCCTAACCCGTACGCTGACACTAACCCGCGCCCTCACACGTACGCTCCCCCTAAAGCGTTGTCGTACCCTCACCTGGACCCTAAACCGTCCCCGTCCCCTAACCCTAACCCTAGCCTGAACCCTAACCCTAACCCTTCCCCGAAGCCTGACCCTCACCCGTCCCCTAATCCTAACCCGTACGCTGACACTAACCCGCGCCCTCACACGTACGCTCCCCCTAAAGCGTTGTCGTACCCTCACCTGGACCCTAAACCGTCCCCGTCCCCTAACCCTAACCCTAGCCCGAACCCTAACCCTAACCCTTCCCCGAAGCCTGACCCTCACCCGTCCCCTAATCCTAACCCGTACGCTGACACTAACCCGCGCCCTCACACGTACGCTCCCCCTAAAGCGTTGTCGTACCCTCACCTGGACCCTAAACCGTCCCCGTCCCCTAACCCTAACCCTAGCCCGAACCCTAACCCTAACCCTTCCCCGAAGCCTGACCCTCACCCGTCCCCTAATCCTAACCCGTACGCTGACACTAACCCGCGCCCTCACACGTACACTCCCCCTAAAGCGTTGTCGTACCCTCACCTGGACCCTAAACCGTCCCCGTCCCCTAACCCTAACCCTAGCCCGAACCCTAACCCTAACCCTTCCCCGAAGCCTGACCCTCACCCGTCCCCTAATCCTAACCCGTACGCTGACACTAACCTGCGCCCTCACACGTACGCTCACCCGAAAGCGTTGTCGTACCCTCACCTGGACCCTAAACCGTCCCCGTTCCCTAACCCTAACCCTAGCCCGAACCCTATCCCTAACCCCTACCCGAAGCCTTACCCTCACCCGTCCACTAATCCTAACCCGTACGCTGACACTAACCCGCGCCCTCACACGTACGCTCCCCCTAAAGCGTTGTCGTACCCTCACCTGGACCCTAAACCGTCCCCGTCCCCGAACCCTAACCCTAGCCCGAACCCTAACCCTAACCCTTCCCCGAAGCCTGACCCTCACCCGTCCCCTAATCCTAACCCGTACGCTGACACTAACCCGCGCCCTCACACGTACGCTCCCCCTAAAGCGTTGTCGTACCCTCACCTGGACCCTAAACCGTCCCCGTTCCCTAACCCTAACCCTAGCCTGAACCCTAACCCTAACCCTTCCCCGAAGCCTGACCCTCACCCGTGCCCTAATCCTAACCCGTACGCTGACACTAACCCACGCCCTCACACGTACGCTCCCCCTAAAGCGTTGTCGTACCCTCACCTGGACCCTAAACCGTCCCCGTCCCCGTCCCCTAACCCTAGCCCGAACCCTAACCCTAACCCTTCCCCGAAGCCTGACCCTCACCCGTCCCCTAATCCTAACCCGTACGCTGACACTAACCTGCGCCCTCACACGTACGCTCCCCCTAAAGCGTTGTCGTACCCTCACCTGGACCCTAAACCGTCCCCGTCCCCTAACCCTAACCCTAGTCTGAACCCTAACCCTAAGCCTTCCCCGAAGCCTGACCCTCACCCGTCCCCTAATCCTAACCCGTACGCTGACACTAACCCACGCCCTCACACGTACGCTCCCCCTAAAGCGTTGTCGTACCCTCACCTGGACCCTAAACCGTCCCGGTACCCTAACCCTAACCCTAGCCCGAACCCTAACCCTAACCCTTCCCCGAAGCCTGACCCTCACCCGTCCCCTAATCCTAACCCGTACGCTGACACTAACCCGCGCCCTCACACCTACGCTCCCCCTAAAGCGTTGTCGTACCCTCACCTGGACCCTAAACCGTCCCCGTCCCCTAACCCTAACCCTAGCCCGAACCCTAACCCTAACCCTTCCCCGAAGCCTGACCCTCACCCGTCCCCTAATCCTAACCCGTACGCTGACACTAACCCGCGCCCTCACACGTACGCTCCCCCTAAAGCGTTGTCGTACCCTCACCTGGACCCTAAACCGTCCCCGTCCCCTAATCCTAACCCTCGCCCGAACCCTAACCCTAACCCTTCCCCGAAGCCTGACCCTCACCCGTCCCCTAATCCTAACCCGTACGCTGACACTAACCCGCGCCCTCACACGTACGCTCCCCAGAAAGCGTTGTCGTACCCTCACCTGGACCCTAAACCGTCCCCGTCCCCTAACCCTAACCCTAGCGCGAACCCTAACCCTAAACCTTCCCCGAAGCCTGACCCTCACCCGTCCCCTAATGCTAACCCGTACGCTGACACTAACCCGCGCCCTCACACGTACGCTCCCCCTAAAGCGTTGTCGTACCCTCACCTGGACCCTAAACCGTCCCCGTTCCCTAACCCTAACCCTAGCCCGAACCCTAACCCTAACACTTCCCCGAAGCCTGACCCTCACCCGTCCTCTAATCTTAACCCGTACGCTGACACTAACCCGCGCCCTCACACGTACACTCCCCCTAAAGTGTTGTCGTACCCTCACCTGGACCCTAACCCTAGCCCGAACCCTAACCCTAACCCTTCCCCGAAGCCTGACCCTCACCCGTCCCCTAATCCTAACCCGTACGCTGACACTAACCCGCGCCCTCACACGTACGCTCCCCCTAGAGCGTTGTCGTACCCTCACCTGGACCCTAAACCGTCCCCGTCCCCTAACCCTAACCCTAGCCCGAACCCTAACCCTAACCCTTCCCCAAAGCCTGACCCTCACCCGTCCCCTAATCCTAACCCGTACGCTGACACTAACCCACGCCCTCACACGTACGCTCCCCCTAAAGCGTTGTCGTACCCTCACCTGGACCCTAAACCGTCCCCGTCCCCTAACCCTAGCCCTAGCCCGAACCCTAAACCTAACCCTTCCCCGAAGCCTGACCCTCACCCGTCCCATAATCCTAACCCGTACGCTGACACTAACCCGCGCCCTCACACGTACGCTCCCCCTAAAGCGTTGTCGTACCCTCACCTGGACCCTAAACTGTCCCCGTTCCCTAACCCTAACCCTAGCCCGAACCCTAACCCTAACCCTTCCCCGAAGCCTGACCCTCACCCGTCTCCTAATCCTAACCCGTACGCTGACACTAAGCCGCGCCCTCACACGTACGCTCCCCCTAAAGCGTTGTCGTACCCTCACCTGGACCCTAAACCGTCCCCGTCCCCTAACCCTAACCCTAGCCCGAACCCTAACCCTAACACTTCCCCGAAGCCTGACACTCACCCGTCCCCTAATCCTAACCCGTACGATGACACTAACCCGCGCCCTCACACGTTCGCTCCCCCTAAAGCGTTGTCTTACCCTCACCTGGACCCTAAACCGTCCCCGTTCCCTAACCCTAACCCTAGCCCGAATCCTATCCCTAACCCCTACCCGAAGCCTTACCCTCACCCCTCCCGTAATCCTAACCCATACGCTGACACAAACCCGCGCCCTCACACGTACGCTCCCCCTAAAGCATTGTCGTACCCTCACCTGGACCCTAAACCGTCCCCATCCCCTAACCCTAACCCTAGCCCGAACCCTAACCCTAAACCTTCCCCGAAGCCTGACCCTCACCCGTCCCCTAATCCTACCCCGTACGCTGACACTAACCCGCGCCCTCACACGAAGGCTCCCCCTTAGGCGTTGTCGTACCCTCACCTTGACCCTAAACCGTCCCCGTCCCCTAACCCTAACCCTAGCCGGAACCCTAACCCTAACACTTCCCCGAAGCCTGACCCTCACCCGTCCCCTAATCCTAACCTGTCGCTGACACTAACCCGCGCCCTCACACGTACGCTCCCCCTACAGCGTTGTCGTACCCTCACCTGGACCCTAAACCGTCCCCGTCCCCTAACCCTAACCCTGGCCGAACCCTAACCCTAACCCTTCCCCGAAGCCTGACCCTCACCCGTCCCCTACTCCTAACCCGTATGCTGACACTAAGCCGCGCCCTCACACGTACGCTCCCCCTAAACCGTTGTCGTACCCTCACCTGGACCCTAAACCGTCCCCGTCCCCTAACCCTAACCCTAGCCCGAACCCTAACCCTAACCCTTCCCCGAAGCCTGACCCTCACCCGTCCCCTAATCCTAACCCGTACGCTGACACTAACCCGCGCCCTCACACGTACGCTCCCCCTAAAGCGTTGTTGTACCCTCACCTGGACCCTAAACCGTCCCCGTCCCCTAACCCTAACCCTAGCCCGAACCCTAACCCTAAGCCTTCCCCGAAGCCTGACCCTCACCCGTCCCCTAATCCTAACCCGTACGCTGACACTAACCCACGCCCTCACACGTACGCTCCCCCTAAAGCGTTGTCGTACCCTCACCTGGACCCTAAACTGTCCCGGTACCCTAACCCTAACCCTAGCCCCAACCCTAACCCTAACCCTTCCCCGAAGCCTGACCCTCACCCGTCCCCTAATCCTAACCCGTACGCTGACACTAACCCGCGCCCTCACACGTACGCTCCCCCTAAAGCGTTGTCGTACCCTCACCTGGACCCTAAACCGTCCCCGTCCCCTAACCCTAACCCTAGCCCGAACCCTAACCCTAACCCTTCCCCGAAGCCTGACCCTCACCCGTCCCCTAATCCTAACCCGTACGCTGACACTAACCCGCGCCCTCACACGTACGCTCCCCCTAAAGCGTTGTCGTACCCTCACCTGGACCCTAAACCGTCCCCGTCCCCTAATCCTAACCCTCGCCCGAACCCTAACCCTAACCCTTCCCCGAAGCCTGACCCTCACCCGTCCCCTAATCCTAACCCGTACGCTGACACTAACCCGCGCCCTCACACGTACGCTCCCCCGAAAGCGTTGTCGTACCCTCACCTGGACCCTAAACCGTCCCCGTCCCCTAACCCTAACCCTAGCCCGAACCCTAACCCTAACCCTTCCCCGAAGCCTGACCCTCACCCGTCCCCTAATCCTAACCCGTACGCTGACACTAACCCGCGCCCTCACACGTACGCTCCCCCTAAAGCGTTGTCGTACCCTCACCTGGACCCTAAACCGTCCCCGTCCCCTAACCCTAACCCTAGCCCGAACCCTAACCCTAAGCCTTCCCCGAAGCCTGACCCTCACCCGTCCCCTAATCGTAACCCGTACGCTGACACTAACCCGCGCCCTCACCCGTACGCTCCCCCTAAAGTGTTGTCGTACCCTCACCTGGACCCTAAACCGTCCCCGTTCCCTAACCCTAACCCTAGCCCGAACCCTAACCCTAACACTTCCCCAAAGCCTGACCCTCACCCGTCCCCTAATCCTAACCCGTACGCTGACACTAACCCGCGCCCTCACACGTACGCTCCCCCTAAAGCGTTGTCGTACCCTCACCTGGACCCTAAACCGTCCCCGTCCCCTAACCCTAACCCTAGCCCGAACCCTAACCCTAACCCTTCCCCGAAGCCTGACCCTCACCCGTCCCCTAATCCTAACCCGTACGCTGACACTAACCCGCGCCCTCACACGTACGCTCCCCCTAAAGCGTTGTCGTACCCTCACCTGGACCCTAAACCGTCCCCGTCCCCTAATCCTAACCCTCGCCCGAACCCTAACCCTAACCCTTCCCCGAAGCCTGACCCTCACCCGTCCCCTAATCCTAACCCGTACGCTGACACTAACCCGCGCCCTCACACGTACGCTCCCCCGAAAGCGTTGTCGTACACTCACCTGGACCCTAAACCGTCCCCGTCCCCTAACCCTAACCCTAGCCCGAACCCTAACCCTAACCCTTCCCCGAAGCCTGACCCTCACCCGTCCCCTAATCCTAACCCGTACGCTGACACTAACCCGCGCCCTCACACGTACGCTCCCCCTAAAGCGTTGTCGTACCCTCACCTGGACCCTAAACCGTCCCCGTCCCCTAATCCTAACCCTAACCCGAACCCTAACCCTAAACCTTCCCCGAAGCCTGACCCTCACCCGTCCCCTAATCATAACCCGTACGCTGACACTAACCCGCGCCCTCACCCGTACGCTCCCCCTAAAGCGTTGTCGTACCCTCACCTGGACCCTAAACCGTCCCCGTTCCCTAACCCTAACCCTAGCCCGAACCCTAACCCTAACCCTTCCCCGAAGCCTCACCCTCACCCGTCCCCTAATCCTAACCCGTACGCTGACACTAACCCGCGCCCTCACACGTACGCTCCCCCTAAAGCGTTGTCGTACCCTCACCTGGACCCTAAACCGTCCCCGTCCCCTAACCCTAACCCTAGCCTGAACCCTAACCCTAACCCTTCCCCGAAGCCTGACCCTCACCCGTCCCCTAATCCTAACCCGTACGCTGACACTAACCCGCGCCCTCACACGTACGCTCCCCCTAAAGCGTTGTCGTACCCTCACCTGGACCCTAAACCGTCCCCGTCCCCTAACCCTAACCCTAGCCCGAACCCTAACCCTAACCCTTCCCCGAAGCCTGACCCTCACCCGTCCCCTAATCCTAACCCGTACGCTGACACTAACCCGCGCCCTCACACGTACGCTCCCCCTAAAGCGTTGTCGTACCCTCACCTGGACCCTAAACCGTCCCCGTCCCCTAACCCTAACCCTAGCCCGAACCCTAACCCTAACCCTTCCCCGAAGCCTGACCCTCACCCGTCCCCTAATCCTAACCCGTACGCTGACACTAACCCGCGCCCTCACACGTACACTCCCCCTAAAGCGTTGTCGTACCCTCACCTGGACCCTAAACCGTCCCCGTCCCCTAACCCTAACCCTAGCCCGAACCCTAACCCTAACCCTTCCCCGAAGCCTGACCCTCACCCGTCCCCTAATCCTAACCCGTACGCTGACACTAACCTGCGCCCTCACACGTACGCTCACCCGAAAGCGTTGTCGTACCCTCACCTGGACCCTAAACCGTCCCCGTTCCCTAACCCTAACCCTAGCCCGAACCCTATCCTTAACCCCTACCCGAAGCCTTACCCTCACCCGTCCACTAATCCTAACCCGTACGCTGACACTAACCCGCGCCCTCACACGTACGCTCCCCCTAAAGCGTTGTCGTACCCTCACCTGGACCCTAAACCGTCCCCGTCCCCGAACCCTAACCCTAGCTCGAACCCTAACCCTAACCCTTCCCCGAAGCCTGACCCTCACCCGTCCCCTAATCCTAACCCGTACGCTGACACTAACCCGCGCCCTCACATGTACGCTCCCCCTAAAGCGTTGTCGTACCCTCACCTGGACCCTAAACCGTCCCCGTTCCCTAACCCTAACCCTAGCCTGAACCCTAACCCTAACCCTTCCCCGAAGCCTGACCCTCACCCGTGCCCTAATCCTAACCCGTACGCTGACACTAACCCACGCCCTCACACGTACGCTCCCCCTAAAGCGTTGTCGTACCCTCACCTGGACCCTAAACCGTCCCCGTCCCCGTCCCCTAACCCTAGCCCGAACCCTAACCCTAACCCTTCCCCGAAGCCTGACCCTCACCCGTCCCCTAATCCTAACCCGTACGCTGACACTAACCTGCGCCCTCACACGTACGCTCCCCCTAAAGCGTTGTCGTACCCTCACCTGGACCCTAAACCGTCCCCGTCCCCTAACCCTAACCCTAGTCTGAACCCTAACCCTAAGCCTTCCCCGAAGCCTGACCCTCACCCGTCCCCTAATCCTAACCCGTACGCTGACACTAACCCACGCCCTCACACGTACGCTCCCCCTAAAGCGTTGTCGTACCCTCACCTGGACCCTAAACCGTCCCGGTACCCTAACCCTAACCCTAGCCCGAACCCTAACCCTAACCCTTCCCCGAAGCCTGACCCTCACCCGTCCCCTAATCCTAACCCGTACGCTGACACTAACCCGCGCCCTCACACGTACGCTCCCCCGAAAGCGTTGTCGTACCCTCACCTGGACCCTAAACCGTCCCCGTCCCCTAACCCTAACCCTAGCCCGAACCCTAACCCTAACCCTTCCCCGAAGCCTGACCCTCACCCGTCCCCTAATCCTAACCCGTACGCTGACACTAACCCGCGCCCTCACACGTACGCTCCCCCTAAAGCGTTGTCGTACCCTCACCTGGACCCTAAACCGTCCCCGTCCCCTAATCCTAACCCTCGCCCGAACCCTAACCCTAACCCTTCCCCGAAGCCTGACCCTCACCCGTCCCCTAATCCTAACCCGTACGCTGACACTAACCCGCGCCCTCACACGTACGCTCCCCCGAAAGCGTTGTCGTACCCTCACCTGGACCCTAAACCGTCCCCGTCCCCTAACCCTAACCCTAGCCCGAACCCTAACCCTAACCCTTCCCCGAAGCCTGACCCTCACCCGTCCCTTAATCCTAACCCGTACGCTGACACTAACCCGCGCCCTCACACGTACGCTCCCCCTAAAGCGTTGTCGTACCCTCACCTGGACCCTAAACCGTCCCCGTCCCCTAACCCTAACCCTAGCCCGAACCCTAACCCTAACCCTTCCCCGAAGCCTGACCCTCACCCGTCCCCTAATCCTAACCCGTACGCTGACACTAACCCGCGCCCTCACACGTACGCTCCCCCTAAAGCGTTGTCGTACCCTCACCTGGACCCTAAACCGTCCCCGTCCCCTAATCCTAACCCTCGCCCGAACCCTAACCCTAACCCTTCCCCGAAGCCTGACCCTCACCCGTCCCCTAATCCTAACCCGTACGCTGACACTAACCCGCGCCCTCACACGTACGCTCCCCCGAAAGCGTTGTCGTACACTCACCTGGACCCTAAACCGTCCCCGTCCCCTAACCCTAACCCTAGCCCGAACCCTAACCCTAACCCTTCCCCGAAGCCTGACCCTCACCCGTCCCCTAATCCTAACCCGTACGCTGACACTAACCCGCGCCCTCACACGTACGCTCCCCCTAAAGCGTTGTCGTACCCTCACCTGGACCCTAAACCGTCCCCGTCCCCTAACCCTAACCCTAGCCCGAACCCTAACCCTAAACCTTCCCCGAAGCCTGACCCTCACCCGTCCCCTAATCCTAACCCGTACGCTGACACTAACCCGCGCCCTCACACGTACGCTCCCCCTAAAGCGTTGTCGTACCCTCACCTGGACCCTAAACCGTCCCCGTCCCCTAACCCTAACCCTAGCGCGAACCCTAACCCTAACCCTTCCCCGAAGCCTGACCCTCACACGTCCCCTAATCCTAACCCGTACGCTGACACTAACCCGCGCCCTCACACGTACGCTCCCCCTAAAGCGTTGTCGTACCCTCACCTGGACCCTAAACCGTCCCCGTACCCTAACCCTAACCCTAGCCCGAACCCTAACCCTAACCCTTCCCCGAAGCCTGACCCTCACCCGTCCCCTAATCCTAACCCGTACGCTGACACTAACCCGCGCCCTCACACGTACGCTCCCCCGAAAGCGTTGTCGTACCCTCACCTGGACCCTAAACCGTCCCCGTTCCCTAACCCTAACCCTAGCCCGAACCCTATCCCTAACCCCTACCCGAAGCCTTACCCTCACCCGTCCACTAATCCTAACCCGTACGCTGACACTAACCCGCGCCCTCACACGTACGCTCCCCCTAAAGCGTTGTCGTACCCTCACCTGGACCCTAAACCGTCCCCGTCCCCTAACCCTAACCCTAGCCCGAACCCTAACCCTAACCCTTCCCCGAAGCCTGACCCTCACCCGTCCCCTAATCCTAACCCGTACGCTGACACTAACCCGCGCCCTCACACGTACGCTCCCCCTAAAGCGTTGTCGTACCCTCACCTGGACCCTAAACCGTCCCCGTCCCCGTCCCCTAACCCTAGCCCGAACCCTAACCCTAACCCTTCCCCGAAGCCTGACCCTCACCCGTCCCCTAATCCTAACCCGTACGCTGACACTAACCTGCGCCCTCACACGTACGCTCCCCCTAAAGCGTTGTCGTACACTCACCTGGACCCTAAACCGTCCCCGTCCCCTAACCCTAACCCTAGCCCGAACCCTAACCCTAACCCTTCCCCGAAGCCTGACCCTCACCCGTCCCCTAATCCTAACACGTACGCTGACACTAACCCGCGCCCTCACACGTACGCTCCCCCTAAAGCGTTGTCGTACCCTCACCTGGACCCTAAACCGTCCCCGTCCCCTAATCCTAACCCTCGCCCGAACCCTAACCCTAACCCTTCCCCGAAGCCTGACCCTCACCCGTCCCCTAATCCTAACCCGTACGCTGACACTAAACCGCGCCCTCACACGTACGCTCCCCCTAAAGCGTTGTCGTACCCTCACCTGGACCCTAAACCGTCCCCGTCCCCTAACCCTAACCCTAGCCTGAACCCTAACCCTAACCCTTCCCCGAAGCCTGACCCTCACCCGTCCCCTAATCCTAACCCGTACGCTGACACTAACCCGCGCCCTCACACGTACGCTCCCCCTAAAGCGTTGTCGTACCCTCACCTGGACCCTAAACCGTCCCTGTCCCCTAACCTTAACCCTAGCCCGAACCCTAACCCTAACCCTTCCCCGAAGCATGACCCTCACCCGTCCCCTAATCCTAACCCTTACGCTGACACTAACCCGCGCCCTCACACGTACGCTCCCCCTAAAGCGTTGTCGTACCCTCACCTGGACCCTAAACCGTCCCCGTCCCCTAATCCTAACCCTCGCCCGAACACTAACCCTAACCCTTCCCCGAAGCCTGACCCTCACCCGTCCCCTAATCCTAACCCGTACGCTGACATTAACCCGCGCCCTCACACGTACGCTCCCCCTAAAGCGTTGTCGTACCCTCACCTGGACCCTAAACCGTCCCCGTCCCCTAACCCTAACCCTAGCCTGAACCCTAACCCTAACCCTTCCCCGAAGCCTGACCCTCACCTGTCCCCTAATCCTAACCCGTACGCTGACACTAACCCGCGCCCTCACACGTACGCTCCCCCTAAAGCGTTGTCGTACCCTCACCTGGACCCTAAACCGTCCCCGTCCCTTAACCCTAACCCTAGCCCGAACCCTAACCCTAAACCTTCCCCGAAGCCTGACCCTCACCCGTCCCCTTATCCTACCCCGTACGCTGACACTAACCCGCGCCCTCACACGAAGGCTCCCCCTTAGGCGTTGTCGTACCCTCACCTTGACCCTAAACCGTCCCCGTCCCCTAACCCTAACCCTAGCCGGAACCCTAACCCTAACACTTCCCCGAAGCCTGACCCTCACCGGCCCCTAATCCTAACCTGTCGCTGACACTAACCCGCGCCCTCACACGTACGCTCCCCCTACAGCGTTGTCGTACCCTCACCTGGACCCTAAGCCGTCCCCGTCCCCTAACCCTAACCCTGGCCGAACCCTAACCCTAACCCTTCCCCGAAGCCTGACCCTCACCCGTCCCCTACTCCTAACCCGTATGCTGACACTAAGCCGCGCCCTCACACGTACGCTCCCCCTAAACCGTTGTCGTACCCTCACCTGGACCCTAAACCGTCCCCGTCCCCTAACCCTAACCCTAGCCCGAACCCTAACCCTAACCCTTCCCCGAAGCCTGACCCTCACCCGTCCCCTAATCCTAACCCGTACGCTGACACTAACCCGCGCCCTCACACGTACGCTCCCCCTAAAGCGTTGTTGTACCCTCACCTGGACCCTAAACCGTCCCCGTCCCCTAACCCTAACCCTAGCCCGAACCCTAACCCTAAGCCTTCCCCGAAGCCTGACCCTCACCCGTCCCCTAATCCTAACCCGTACGCTGACACTAACCCACGCCCTCACACGTACGCTCCCCCTAAAGCGTTGTCGTACCCTCACCTGGACCCTAAACTGTCCCGGTACCCTAACCCTAACCCTAGCCCGAACCCTAACCCTAACCCTTCCCCGAAGCCTGACCCTCACCCGTCCCCTAATCCTAACCCGTACGCTGACACTAACCCGCGCCCTCACACGTACGCTCCCCCTAAAGCGTTGTCGTACCCTCACCTGGACCCTAAACCGTCCCCGTCCCCTAACCCTAACCCTAGCCCGAACCCTAACCCTAACCCTTCCCCGAAGCCTGACCCTCACCCGTCCCCTAATCCTAACCCGTACGCTGACACTAACCCGCGCCCTCACACGTACGCTCCCCCTAAAGCGTTGTCGTACCCTCACCTGGACCCTAAACCGTCCCCGTCCCCTAATCCTAACCCTCGCCCGAACCCTAACCCTAACCCTTCCCCGAAGCCTGACCCTCACCCGTCCCCTAATCCTAACCCGTACGCTGACACTAACCCGCGCCCTCACACGTACGCTCCCCCGAAAGCGTTGTCGTACCCTCACCTGGACCCTAAACCGTCCCCGTCCCCTAACCCTAACCCTAGCCCGAACCCTAACCCTAACCCTTCCCCGAAGCCTGACCCTCACCCGTCCCCTAATCCTAACCCGTACGCTGACACTAACCCGCGCCCTCACACGTACGCTCCCCCTAAAGCGTTGTCGTACCCTCACCTGGACCCTAAACCGTCCCCGTCCCCTAACCCTAACCCTAGCCCGAACCCTAACCCTAAGCCTTCCCCGAAGCCTGACCCTCACCCGTCCCCTAATCGTAACCCGTACGCTGACACTAACCCGCGCCCTCACCCGTACGCTCCCCCTAAAGTGTTGTCGTACCCTCACCTGGACCCTAAACCGTCCCCGTTCCCTAACCCTAACCCTAGCCCGAACCCTAACCCTAACACTTCCCCAAAGCCTGACCCTCACCCGTCCCCTAATCCTAACCCGTACGCTGACACTAACCCGCGCCCTCACACGTACGCTCCCCCTAAAGCGTTGTCGTACCCTCACCTGGACCCTAAACCGTCCCCGTCCCCTAACCCTAACCCTCGCCCGAACCCTAACCCTAACCCTTCCCCGAAGCCTGACCCTCACCCGTCCCCTAATCCTAACCCGTACGCTGACACTAACCCGCGCCCTCACACGTACGCTCCCCCGAAAGCGTTGTCGTACACTCACCTGGACCCTAAACCGTCCCCGTCCCCTAACCCTAACCCTAGCCCGAACCCTAACCCTAACCCTTCCCCGAAGCCTGACCCTCACCCGTCCCCTAATCCTAACCCGTACGCTGACACTAACCCGCGCCCTCACACGTACGCTCCCCCTAAAGCGTTGTCGTACCCTCACCTGGACCCTAAACCGTCCCCGTCCCCTAATCCTAACCCTAACCCGAACCCTAACCCTAAACCTTCCCCGAAGCCTGACCCTCACCCGTCCCCTAATCATAACCCGTACGCTGACACTAACCCGCGCCCTCACACGTACGCTCCCCCTAAAGCGTTGTCGTACCCTCACCTGGACCCTAAACCGTCCCCGTCCCCTAACCCTAACCCTAGCCCGAACCCTAACCCTAACCCTTCCCCGAAGCCTGACCCTCACCCGTCCCCTAATCCTAACCCGTACGCTGACACTAACCCGCGCCCTCACACGTACGATCCCCCTAAAGCGTTGTCGTACCCTCACCTGGACCCTAAACCGTCCCCGTCCCCTAACCCTAACCCTAGCCCGAACCCTAACCCTAAACCTTCCCCGAAGCCTGACCCTCACCCGTCCCCTAATGCTAACCCGTACGCTGACACTAACCCGCGCTCTCACACGTACGCTCCCCCTAAAGCGTTGTCGTACCCTCACATGGACCCTAAACCATCCCCGTCCCCTAACCCTAACCCTAGCCCGAACCCTAACCCTAACCCTTCCCCGAAGCCTGACCCTCACCCGTCCCCTAATCGTAACCCGTACGCTGACACTAACCCGCGCCCTCACCCGTACGCTCCCCCTAAAGCGTTGTCGTACCCTCACCTGGACCCTAAACCGTCCCCGTTCCCTAACCCTAACCCTAGCCCGAACCCTAACCCTAACCCTTCCCCGAAGCCTGACCCTCACCCGTCCCCTAATCCTAACCCGTACGCTGACACTAACCCGCGCCCTCACACGTACGCTCCCCCTAAAGCGTTGTCGTACCCTCACCTGGACCCTAAACCGTCCCCGTCCCCTAACCCTAACCCTAGCCTGAACCCTAACCCTAACCCTTCCCCGAAGCCTGACCCTCACCCGTCCCCTAATCCTAACCCGTACGCTGACACTAACCCGCGCCCTCACACGTACGCTCTCCCTAAAGCGTTGTCGTACCCTCACCTGGACCCTAAACCGTCCCCGTCCCCTAACCCTAACCCTAGCCCGAACCCTAACCCTAACCCTTCCCCGAAGCCTGACCCTCACCCGTCCCCTAATCCTAACCCGTACGCTGACACTAACCCGCGCCCTCACACGTACGCTCCCCCTAAAGCGTTGTCGTACCCTCACCTGGACCCTAAACCGTCCCCGTCCCCTAACCCTAACCCTAGCCCGAACCCTAACCCTAACCCTTCCCCGAAGCCTGACCCTCACCCGTCCCCTAATCCTAACCCGTACGCTGACACTAACCCGCGCCCTCACACGTACACTCCCCCTAAAGCGTTGTCGTACCCTCACCTGGACCCTAAACCGTCCCCGTCCCCTAACCCTAACCCTAGCCCGAACCCTAACCCTAACCCTTCCCCGAAGCCTGACCCTCACCCGTCCCCTAATCCTAACCCGTACGCTGACACTAACCTGCGCCCTCACACGTACGCTCACCCGAAAGCGTTGTCGTACCCTCACCTGGACCCTAAACCGTCCCCGTTCCCTAACCCTAACCCTAGCCCGAACCCTATCCCTAACCCCTACCCGAAGCCTTACCCTCACCCGTCCACTAATCCTAACCCGTACGCTGACACTAACCCGCGCCCTCACACGTACGCTCCCCCTAAAGCGTTGTCGTACCCTCACCTGGACCCTAAACCGTCCCCGTCCCCTAACCCTAACCCTAGCCCGAACCCTAACCCTAACCCTTCCCCGAAGCCTGACCCTCACCCGTCCCCTAATCCTAACCCGTACGCTGACACTAACCCGCGCCCTCACACGTACGCTCCCCCTAAAGCGTTGTCGTACCCTCACCTGGACCCTAAACCGTCCCCGTCCCCTAATCCTAACCCTCGCCCGAACCCTAACCCTAACCCTTCCCCGAAGCCTGACCCTCACCCGTCCCCTAATCCTAACCCGTACGCTGACACTAACCCGCGCCCTCACACGTACGCTCCCCCGAAAGCGTTGTCGTACACTCACCTGGACCCTAAACCGTCCCCGTCCCCTAACCCTAACCCTAGCCCGAACCCTAACCCTAACCCTTCCCCGAAGCCTGACCCTCACCCGTCCCCTAATCCTAACCCGTACGCTGACACTAACCCGCGCCCTCACACGTACGCTCCCCCTAAAGCGTTGTCGTACCCTCACCTGGACCCTAAACCGTCCCCGTCCCCTAATCCTAACCCTCGCCCGAACCCTAACCCTAACCCTTCCCCGAAGCCTGACCCTCACCCGTCCCCTAATCCTAACCCGTACGCTGACACTAACCCGCGCCCTCACACGTACGCTCCCCCGAAAGCGTTGTCGTACACTCACCTGGACCCTAAACCGTCCCCGTCCCCTAACCCTAACCCTAGCCCGAACCCTAACCCTAACCCTTCCCCGAAGCCTGACCCTCACCCGTCCCCTAATCCTAACCCGTACGCTGACACTAACCCGCGCCCTCACACGTACGCTCCCCCTAAAGCGTTGTCGTACCCTCACCTGGACCCTAAACCGTCCCCGTCCCCTAACCCTAACCCTAGCCCGAACCCTAACCCTAAGCCTTCCCCGAAGCCTGACCCTCACCCGTCCCCTAATCGTAACCCGTACGCTGACACTAACCCGCGCCCTCACCCGTACGCTCCCCCTAAAGTGTTGTCGTACCCTCACCTGGACCCTAAACCGTCCCCGTTCCCTAACCCTAACCCTAGCCCGAACCCTAACCCTAACACTTCCCCAAAGCCTGACCCTCACCCGTCCCCTAATCCTAACCCGTACGCTGACACTAACCCGCGCCCTCACACGTACGCTCCCCCTAAAGCGTTGTCGTACCCTCACCTGGACCCTAAACCGTCCCCGTCCCCTAACCCTAACCCTAGCCCGAACCCTAACCCTAACCCTTCCCCGAAGCCTGACCCTCACCCGTCCCCTAATCCTAACCCGTACGCTGACACTAACCCGCGCCCTCACACTTACGCTCCCCCTAAAGCGTTGTCGTACCCTCACCTGGACCCTAAACCGTCCCCGTACCCTAATCCTAACCCTCGCCCGAACCCTAACCCTAACCCTTCCCCGAAGCCTGACCCTCACCCGTCCCCTAATCCTAACCCGTACGCTGACACTAACCCGCGCCCTCACACGTACGCTCCCCCGAAAGCGTTGTCGTACACTCACCTGGACCCTAAACCGTCCCCGTCCCCTAACCCTAACCCTAGCCCGAACCCTAACCCTAACCCTTCCCCGAAGCCTGACCCTCACCCGTCCCCTAATCCTAACCCGTACGCTGACACTAACCCGCGCCCTCACACGTACGCTCCCCCTAAAGCGTTGTCGTACCCTCACCTGGACCCTAAACCGTCCCCGTCCCCTAATCCTAACCCTAACCCGAACCCTAACCCTAAACCTTCCCCGAAGCCTGACCCTCACCCGTCCCCTAATCATAACCCGTACGCTGACACTAACCCGCGCCCTCACACGTACGCTCCCCCTAAAGCGTTGTCGTACCCTCACCTGGACCCTAAACCGTCCCCGTCCCCTAACCCTAACCCTAGCCCGAACCCTAACCCTAACCCTTCCCCGAAGCCTGACCCTCACCCGTCCCCTAATCCTAACCCGTACGCTGACACTAACCCGCGCCCTCACACGTACGCTCCCCCTAAAGCGTTGTCGTACCCTCACCTGGACCCTAAACCGTCCCCGTCCCCTAACCCTAACCCTAGCCCGAACCCTAACCCTAAACCTTCCCCGAAGCCTGACCCTCACCCGTCCCCTAATGCTAACCCGTACGCTGACACTAACCCGCGCTCTCACACGTACGCTCCCCCTAAAGCGTTGTCGTACCCTCACATGGACCCTAAACCATCCCCGTCCCCTAACCCTAACCCTAGCCCGAACCCTAACCCTAACCCTTCCCCGAAGCCTGACCCTCACCCGTCCCATAATCCTAACCCGTACGCTGACACTAACCCGCGCCCTCACACGTACGCTCCCCCTAAAGCGTTGTCGTACCCTCACCTGGACCCTAAACCGTCCCCGTTCCCTAACCCTAACCCTAGCCCGAACCCTAACCCTAACCCTTCCCCGAAGCCTGACCCTCACCCGTCTCCTAATCCTAACCCGTACGCTGACACTAACCCGCGCCCTCACACGTACGCTCCCCCTAAAGCGTTGTCGTACCCTCACCTGGACCCTAAACCGTCCCCGTCCCCTAACCCTAACCCTAGCCCGAACCCTAACCCTAACACTTCCCCGAAGCCTGACCCTCACCCGTCCCCTAATCCTAACCCGTACGATGACACTAACCCGCGCCCTCACACGTTCGCTCCCCCTAAAGCGTTGTCTTACCCTCACCTGGACCCTAAACCGTCCCCGTTCCCTAACCCTAACCCTAGCCCGAATCCTATCCCTAACCCCTACCCGAAGCCTTACCCTCACCCCTCCCGTAATCCTAACCCATACGCTGACACAAACCCGCGCCCTCACACGTACGCTCCCCCTAAAGCATTGTCGTACCCTCACCTGGACCCTAAACCGTCCCCGTCCCCTAACCCTAACCCTAGCCCGAACCCTAACCCTAAACCTTCCCCGAAGCCTGACCCTCACCCGTCCCCTAATCCTACCCCGTACGCTGACACTAACCCGCGCCCTCACACGAAGGCTCCCCCTTAGGCGTTGTCGTACCCTCACCTTGACCCTAAACCGTCCCCGTCCCCTAACCCTAACCCTAGCCGGAACCCTAACCCTAACACTTCCCCGAAGCCTGACCCTCACCGGCCCCTAATCCTAACCTGTCGCTGACACTAACCCGCGCCCTCACACGTACGCTCCCCCTACAGCGTTGTCGTACCCTCACCTGGACCCTAAGCCGTCCCCGTCCCCTAACCCTAACCCTGGCCGAACCCTAACCCTAACCCTTCCCCGAAGCCTGACCCTCACCCGTCCCCTACTCCTAACCCGTATGCTGACACTAAGCCGCGCCCTCACACGTACGCTCCCCCTAAACCGTTGTCGTACCCTCACCTGGACCCTAAACCGTCCCCGTCCCCTAACCCTAACCCTAGCCCGAACCCTAACCCTAACCCTTCCCCGAAGCCTGACCCTCACCCGTCCCCTAATCCTAACCCGTACGCTGACACTAACCCGCGCCCTCACACGTACGCTCCCCCTAAAGCGTTGTTGTACCCTCACCTGGACCCTAAACCGTCCCCGTCCCCTAACCCTAACCCTAGCCCGAACCCTAACCCTAAGCCTTCCCCGAAGCCTGACCCTCACCCGTCCCCTAATCCTAACCCGTACGCTGACACTAACCCACGCCCTCACACGTACGCTCCCCCTAAAGCGTTGTCGTACCCTCACCTGGACCCTAAACTGTCCCGGTACCCTAACCCTAACCCTAGCCCGAACCCTAACCCTAACCCTTCCCCGAAGCCTGACCCTCACCCGTCCCCTAATCCTAACCCGTACGCTGACACTAACCCGCGCCCTCACACGTACGCTCCCCCTAAAGCGTTGTCGTACCCTCACCTGGACCCTAAACCGTCCCCGTCCCCTAACCCTAACCCTAGCCCGAACCCTAACCCTAACCCTTCCCCGAAGCCTGACCCTCACCCGTCCCCTAATCCTAACCCGTACGCTGACACTAACCCGCGCCCTCACACGTACGCTCCCCCTAAAGCGTTGTCGTACCCTCACCTGGACCCTAAACCGTCCCCGTCCCCTAATCCTAACCCTCGCCCGAACCCTAACCCTAACCCTTCCCCGAAGCCTGACCCTCACCCGTCCCCTAATCCTAACCCGTACGCTGACACTAACCCGCGCCCTCACACGTACGCTCCCCCGAAAGCGTTGTCGTACCCTCACCTGGACCCTAAACCGTCCCCGTCCCCTAACCCTAACCCTAGCCCGAACCCTAACCCTAACCCTTCCCCGAAGCCTGACCCTCACCCGTCCCCTAATCCTAACCCGTACGCTGACACTAACCCGCGCCCTCACACGTACGCTCCCCCTAAAGCGTTGTCGTACCCTCACCTGGACCCTAAACCGTCCCCGTCCCCTAACCCTAACCCTAGCCCGAACCCTAACCCTAAGCCTTCCCCGAAGCCTGACCCTCACCCGTCCCCTAATCGTAACCCGTACGCTGACACTAACCCGCGCCCTCACCCGTACGCTCCCCCTAAAGTGTTGTCGTACCCTCACCTGGACCCTAAACCGTCCCCGTTCCCTAACCCTAACCCTAGCCCGAACCCTAACCCTAACACTTCCCCAAAGCCTGACCCTCACCCGTCCCCTAATCCTAACCCGTACGCTGACACTAACCCGCGCCCTCACACGTACGCTCCCCCTAAAGCGTTGTCGTACCCTCACCTGGACCCTAAACCGTCCCCGTCCCCTAACCCTAACCCTAGCCCGAACCCTAACCCTAACCCTTCCCCGAAGCCTGACCCTCACCCGTCCCCTAATCCTAACCCGTACGCTGACACTAACCCGCGCCCTCACACTTACGCTCCCCCTAAAGCGTTGTCGTACCCTCACCTGGACCCTAAACCGTCCCCGTCCCCTAATCCTAACCCTCGCCCGAACCCTAACCCTAACCCTTCCCCGAAGCCTGACCCTCACCCGTCCCCTAATCCTAACCCGTACGCTGACACTAACCCGCGCCCTCACACGTACGCTCCCCCGAAAGCGTTGTCGTACACTCACCTGGACCCTAAACCGTCCCCGTCCCCTAACCCTAACCCTAGCCCGAACCCTAACCCTAACCCTTCCCCGAAGCCTGACCCTCACCCGTCCCCTAATCCTAACCCGTACGCTGACACTAACCCGCGCCCTCACACGTACGCTCCCCCTAAAGCGTTGTCGTACCCTCACCTGGACCCTAAACCGTCCCCGTCCCCTAATCCTAACCCTAACCCGAACCCTAACCCTAAACCTTCCCCGAAGCCTGACCCTCACCCGTCCCCTAATCATAACCCGTACGCTGACACTAACCCGCGCCCTCACACGTACGCTCCCCCTAAAGCGTTGTCGTACCCTCACCTGGACCCTAAACCGTCCCCGTCCCCTAACCCTAACCCTAGCCCGAACCCTAACCCTAACCCTTCCCCGAAGCCTGACCCTCACCCGTCCCCTAATCCTAACCCGTACGCTGACACTAACCCGCGCCCTCACACGTACGCTCCCCCTAAAGCGTTGTCGTACCCTCACCTGGACCCTAAACCGTCCCCGTCCCCTAACCCTAACCCTAGCCCGAACCCTAACCCTAAACCTTCCCCGAAGCCTGACCCTCACCCGTCCCCTAATGCTAACCCGTACGCTGACACTAACCCGCGCTCTCACACGTACGCTCCCCCTAAAGCGTTGTCGTACCCTCACATGGACCCTAAACCATCCCCGTCCCCTAACCCTAACCCTAGCCCGAACCCTAACCCTAACCCTTCCCCGAAGCCTGACCATCACCCGTCCCCTAATCGTAACCCGTACGCTGACACTAACCCGCGCCCTCACCCGTACGCTCCCCCTAAAGCGTTGTCGTACCCTCACCTGGACCCTAAACCGTCCCCGTTCCCTAACCCTAACCCTAGCCCGAACCCTAACCCTAACCCTTCCCCGAAGCCTGACCCTCACCCGTCCCCTAATCCTAACCCGTACGCTGACACTAACCCGCGCCCTCACACGTACGCTCCCCCTAAAGCGTTGTCGTACCCTCACCTGGACCCTAAACCGTCCCCGTCCCCTAACCCTAACCCTAGCCTGAACCCTAACCCTAACCCTTCCCCGAAGCCTGACCCTCACCCGTCCCCTAATCCTAACCCGTACGCTGACACTAACCCGCGCCCTCACACGTACGCTCTCCCTAAAGCGTTGTCGTACCCTCACCTGGACCCTAAACCGTCCCCGTCCCCTAACCCTAACCCTAGCCCGAACACTAACCCTAACCCTTCCCCGAAGCCTGACCCTCACCCGTCCCCTAATCCTAACCCGTACGCTGACACTAACCCGCGCCCTCACACGTACGCTCCCCCTAAAGCGTTGTCGTACCCTCACCTGGACCCTAAACCGTCCCCGTCCCCTAACCCTAACCCTAGCCCGAACCCTAACCCTAACCCTTCCCCGAAGCCTGACCCTCACCCGTCCCATAATCCTAACCCGTACGCTGACACTAACCCGCGCCCTCACACGTACACTCCCCCTAAAGCGTTGTCGTACCCTCACCTGGACCCTAAACCGTCCCCGTCCCCTAACCCTAACCCTAGCCCGAACCCTAACCCTAACCCTTCCCCGAAGCCTGACCCTCACCCGTCCCCTAATCCTAACCCGTACGCTGACACTAACCTGCGCCCTCACACGTACGCTCACCCGAAAGCGTTGTCGTACCCTCACCTGGACCCTAAACCGTCCCCGTTCCCTAACCCTAACCCTAGCCCGAACCCTATCCCTAACCCCTACCCGAAGCCTTACCCTCACCCGTCCACTAATCCTAACCCGTACGCTGACACTAACCCGCGCCCTCACACGTACGCTCCCCCTAAAGCGTTGTCGTACCCTCACCTGGACCCTAAACCGTCCCCGTCCCCTAACCCTAACCCTAGCCCGAACCCTAACCCTAACCCTTCCCCGAAGCCTGACCCTCACCCGTCCCCTAATCCTAACCCGTACGCTGACACTAACCCGCGCCCTCACACGTACGCTCCCCCTAAAGCGTTGTCGTACCCTCACCTGGACCCTAAACCGTCCCCGTCCCCTAATCCTAACCCTCGCCCGAACCCTAACCCTAACCCTTCCCCGAAGCCTGACCCTCACCCGTCCCCTAATCCTAACCCGTACGCTGACACTAACCCGCGCCCTCACACGTACGCTCCCCCGAAAGCGTTGTCGTACACTCACCTGGACCCTAAACCGTCCCCGTCCCCTAACCCTAACCCTAGCCCGAACCCTAACCCTAACCCTTCCCCGAAGCCTGACCCTCACCCGTCCCCTAATCCTAACCCGTACGCTGACACTAACCCGCGCCCTCACACGTACGCTCCCCCTAAAGCGTTGTCGTACCCTCACCTGGACCCTAAACCGTCCCCGTCCCCTAATCCTAACCCTCGCCCGAACCCTAACCCTAACCCTTCCCCGAAGCCTGACCCTCACCCGTCCCCTAATCCTAACCCGTACGCTGACACTAACCCGCGCCCTCACACGTACGCTCCCCCGAAAGCGTTGTCGTACACTCACCTGGACCCTAAACCGTCCCCGTCCCCTAACCCTAACCCTAGCCCGAACCCTAACCCTAACCCTTCCCCGAAGCCTGACCCTCACCCGTCCCCTAATCCTAACCCGTACGGTGACACTAACCCGCGCCCTCACACGTACGCTCCCCCTAAAGCGTTGTCGTACCCTCACCTGGACCCTAAACCGTCCCCGTCCCCTAACCCTAACCCTAGCCCGAACCCTAACCCTAAGCCTTCCCCGAAGCCTGACCCTCACCCGTCCCCTAATCGTAACCCGTACGCTGACACTAACCCGCGCCCTCACCCGTACGCTCCCCCTAAAGTGTTGTCGTACCCTCACCTGGACCCTAAACCGTCCCCGTTCCCTAACCCTAACCCTAGCCCGAACCCTAACCCTAACACTTCCCCAAAGCCTGACCCTCACCCGTCCCCTAATCCTAACCCGTACGCTGACACTAACCCGCGCCCTCACACGTACGCTCCCCCTAAAGCGTTGTCGTACCCTCACCTGGACCCTAAACCGTCCCCGTCCCCTAACCCTAACCCTAGCCCGAACCCTAACCCTAACCCTTCCCCGAAGCCTGACCCTCACCCGTCCCCTAATCCTAACCCGTACGCTGACACTAACCCGCGCCCTCACACTTACGCTCCCCCTAAAGCGTTGTCGTACCCTCACCTGGACCCTAAACCGTCCCCGTACCCTAATCCTAACCCTCGCCCGAACCCTAACCCTAACCCTTCCCCGAAGCCTGACCCTCACCCGTCCCCTAATCCTAACCCGTACGCTGACACTAACCCGCGCCCTCACACGTACGCTCCCCCGAAAGCGTTGTCGTACACTCACCTGGACCCTAAACCGTCCCCGTCCCCTAACCCTAACCCTAGCCCGAACCCTAACCCTAACCCTTCCCCGAAGCCTGACCCTCACCCGTCCCCTAATCCTAACCCGTACGCTGACACTAACCCGCGCCCTCACACGTACGCTCCCCCTAAAGCGTTGTCGTACCCTCACCTGGACCCTAAACCGTCCCCGTCCCCTAATCCTAACCCTAACCCGAACCCTAACCCTAAACCTTCCCCGAAGCCTGACCCTCACCCGTCCCCTAATCATAACCCGTACGCTGACACTAACCCGCGCCCTCACACGTACGCTCCCCCTAAAGCGTTGTCGTACCCTCACCTGGACCCTAAACCGTCCCCGTCCCCTAACCCTAACCCTAGCCCGAACCCTAACCCTAACCCTTCCCCGAAGCCTGACCCTCACCCGTCCCCTAATCCTAACCCGTACGCTGACACTAACCCGCGCCCTCACACGTACGCTCCCCCTAAAGCGTTGTCGTACCCTCACCTGGACCCTAAACCGTCCCCGTCCCCTAACCCTAACCCTAGCCCGAACCCTAACCCTAAACCTTCCCCGAAGCCTGACCCTCACCCGTCCCCTAATGCTAACCCGTACGCTGACACTAACCCGCGCTCTCACACGTACGCTCCCCCTAAAGCGTTGTCGTACCCTCACATGGACCCTAAACCATCCCCGTCCCCTAACCCTAACCCTAGCCCGAACCCTAACCCTAACCCTTCCCCGAAGCCTGACCCTCACCCGTCCCCTAATCGTAACCCGTACGCTGACACTAACCCGCGCCCTCACCCGTACGCTCCCCCTAAAGCGTTGTCGTACCCTCACCTGGACCCTAAACCGTCCCCGTTTCCTAACCCTAACCCTAGCCCGAACCCTAACCCTAACCCTTCCCCGAAGCCTGACCCTCACCCGTCCCCTAATCCTAACCCGTACGCTGACACTAACCCGCGCCCTCACACGTACGCTCCCCCTAAAGTGTTGTCGTACCCTCACCTGGACCCTAAACCGTCCCCGTCCCCTAACCCTAACCCTAGCCTGAACCCTAACCCTAACCCTTCCCCGAAGCCTGACCCTCACCCGTCCCCTAATCCTAACCCGTACGCTGACACTAACCCACGCCCTCACACGTACGCTCCCCCTAAAGCGTTGTCGTACCCTCACCTGGACCCTAAACCGTCCCCGTCCCCTAACCCTAACCCTAGCCCGAACCCTAACCCTAACCCTTCCCCGAAGCCTGACCCTCACCCGTCCCCTAATCCTAACCCGTACGCTGACACTAACACGCGCCCTCACACGTACGCTCCCCCTAAAGCGTTGTCGTACCCTCACCTGGACCCTAAACCGTCCCCGTCCCCTAACCCTAACCCTAGCCCGAACCCTAACCCTAACCCTTCCCCGAAGCCTGACCCTCACCCGTCCCCTAATCCTAACCCGTACGCTGACACTAACCCGCGCCCTCACACGTACACTCCCCCTAAAGCGTTGTCGTACCCTCACCTGGACCCTAAACCGTCCCCGTCCCCTAACCCTAACCCTAGCCCGAACCCTAACCCTAACCCTTCCCCGAAGCCTGACCCTCACCCGTCCCCTAATCCTAACCCGTACGCTGACACTAACCTGCGCCCTCACACGTACGCTCACCCGAAAGCGTTGTCGTACCCTCACCTGGACCCTAAACCGTCCCCGTTCCCTAACCCTAACCCTAGCCCGAACCCTATCCCTAACCCCTACCCGAAGCCTTACCCTCACCCGTCCACTAATCCTAACCCGTACGCTGACACTAACCCGCGCCCTCACACGTACGCTCCCCCTAAAGCGTTGTCGTACCCTCACCTGGACCCTAAACCGTCCCCGTCCCCTAACCCTAACCCTAGCCCGAACCCTAACCCTAACCCTTCCCCGAAGCCTGACCCTCACCCGTCCCCTAATCCTAACCCGTACGCTGACACTAACCCGCGCCCTCACACGTACGCTCCCCCTAAAGCGTTGTCGTACCCTCACCTGGACCCTAAACCGTCCCCGTCCCCTAATCCTAACCCTCGCCCGAACCCTAACCCTAACCCTTCCCCGAAGCCTGACCCTCACCCGTCCCCTAATCCTAACCCGTACGCTGACACTAACCCGCGCCCTCACACGTACGCTCCCCCGAAAGCGTTGTCGTACACTCACCTGGACCCTAAACCGTCCCCGTCCCCTAACCCTAACCCTAGCCCGAACCCTAACCCTAACCCTTCCCCGAAGCCTGACCCTCACCCGTCCCCTAATCCTAACCCGTACGCTGACACTAACCCGCGCCCTCACACGTACGCTCCCCCTAAAGTGTTGTCGTACCCTCACCTGGACCCTAAACCGTCCCCGTCCCCTAATCCTAACCCTCGCCCGAACCCTAACCCTAACCCTTCCCCGAAGCCTGACCCTCACCCGTCCCCTAATCCTAACCCGTACGCTGACACTAACCCGCGCCCTCACACGTACGCTCCCACGAAAGCGTTGTCGTACACTCACCTGGACCCTAAACCGTCCCCGTCCCCTAACCCTAACCCTAGCCCGAACCCTAACCCTAACCCTTCCCCGAAGCCTGACCCTCACCCGTCCCCTAATCCTAACCCGTACGCTGACACTAACCCGCGCCCTCACACGTACGCTCCCCCTAAAGCGTTGTCGTACCCTCACCTGGACCCTAAACCGTCCCCGTCCCCTAATCCTAACCCTAACCCGAACCCTAACCCTAAACCTTCCCCGAAGCCTGACCCTCACCCGTCCCCTAATCATAACCCGTACGCTGACACTAACCCGCGCCCTCACACGTACGCTCCCCCTAAAGCGTTGTCGTACCCTCACCTGGACCATAAACCGTCCCCGTCCCCTAACCCTAACCCTAGCCCGAACCCTAACCCTAACCCTTCCCCGAAGCCTGACCCTCACCCGTCCCCTAATCCTAACCCGTACGCTGACACTAACCCGCGCCCTCACACGTACGCTCCCCCTAAAGCGTTGTCGTACCCTCACCTGGACCCTAAACCGTCCCCGTCCCCTAACCCTAACCCTAGCCCGAACCCTAACCCTAAACCGTCCCCGAAGCCTGACCCTCACCCGTCCCCTAATGCTAACCCGTACGCTGACACTAACCCGCGCTCTCACACGTACGCTCCCCCTAAAGCGTTGTCGTACCCTCACAAGGACCCTAAACCATCCCCGTCCCCTAACCCTAACCCTAGCCCGAACCCTAACCCTAACCCTTCCCCGAAGCCTGACCCTCACCCGTCCCCTAATCGTAACCCGTACGCTGACACTAACCCGCGCCCTCACCCGTACGCTCCCCCTAAAGCGTTGTCGTACCCTCACCTGGACCCTAAACCGTCCCCGTTCCCTAACCCTAACCCTAGCCCGAACCCTAACCCTAACCCTTCCCCGAAGCCTGACCCTCACCCGTCCCCTAATCCTAACCCGTACGCTGACACTAACCCGCGCCCTCACACGTACGCTCCCCCTAAAGCGTTGTCGTACCCTCACCTGGACCCTAAACCGTCCCCGTCCCCTAACCCTAACCCTAGCCTGAACCCTAACCCTAACCCTTCCCCGAAGCCTGACCCTCACCCGTCCCCTAATCCTAACCCGTACGCTGACACTAACCCGCGCCCTCACACGTACGCTCCCCCTAAAGCGTTGTCGTACCCTCACCTGGACCCTAAACCGTCCCCGTCCCCTAACCCTAACCCTAGCCCGAACCCTAACCCTAACCCTTCCCCGAAGCCTGACCCTCACCCGTCCCCTAATCCTAACCCGTACGCTGACACTAACCCGCGCCCTCACACGTACGCTCCCCCTAAAGCGTTGTCGTACCCTCACCTGGACCCTAAACCGTCCCCGTCCCCTAACCCTAACCCTAGCCCGAACCCTAACCCTAACCCTTCCCCGAAGCCTGACCCTCACCCGTCCCCTAATCCTAACCCGTACGCTGACACTAACCCGCGCCCTCACACGTACACTCCCCCTAAAGCGTTGTCGTACCCTCACCTGGACCCTAAACCGTCCCCGACCCCTAACCCTAACCCTAGCCCGAACCCTAACCCTAACCCTTCCCCGAAGCCTGACCCTCACCCGTCCCCTAATCCTAACCCGTACGCTTACACTAACCTGCGCCCTCACACGTACGCTCACCCGAAAGCGTTGTCGTACCCTCACCTGGACCCTAAACCGTCCCCGTTCCCTAACCCTAACCCTAGCCCGAACCCTATCCCTAACCCCTACCAGAAGCCTTACCCTCACCCGTCCACTAATCCTAACCCGTACGCTGACACTAACCCGCGCCCTCACACGTACGCTCCCCCTAAAGCGTTGTCGTACCCTCACCTGGACCCTAAACCGTCCCCGTCGCCGAACCCTAACCCTAGCCCGAACCCTAACCCTAACCCTTCCCCGAAGCCTGACCCTCACCCGTCCCCTAATCCTAACCCGTACGCTGACACTAACCCGCGCCCTCACACGTACGCTCCCCCTAAAGCGTTGTCGTACCCTCACCTGGACCCTAAACCGTCCCCGTTCCCTAACCCTAACCCTAGCCTGAACCCTAACCCTAACCCTTCCCCGAAGCCTGACCCTCACCCGTGCCCTAATCCTAACCCGTACGCTGACACTAACCCACGCCCTCACACGTACGCTCCCCCTAAAGCGTTGTCGTACCCTCACCTGGACCCTAAACCGTCCCCGTCCCCGTCCCCTAACCCTAGCCCGAACCCTAACCCTAACCCTTCCCCGAAGCCTGACCCTCACCCGTCCCCTAATCCTAACCCGTACGCTGACACTAACCTGCGCCCTCACACGTACGCTCCCCCTAAAGCTTTGTCGTACCCTCACCTGGACCCTAAACCGTCCCCGTCCCCTAACCCTAACCCTAGTCTGAACCCTAACCCTAAGCCTTCCCCGAAGCCTGACCCTCACCCGTCCCCTAATCCTAACCCGTACGCTGACACTAACCCACGCCCTCACACGTACGCTCCCCCTAAAGCGTTGTCGTACCCTCACCTGGACCCTAAACCGTCCCGGTACCCTAACCCTAACCCTAGCCCGAACCCTAACCCTAACCCTTCCCCGAAGCCTGACCCTCACCAGTCCCCTAATCCTAACCCGTACGCTGACACTAACCCGCGCCCTCACACGTACGCTCCCCCTAAAGCGTTGTCGTACCCTCACCTGGACCCTAAACCGTCCCCGTCCCCTAACCCTAACCCTAGCCCGAACCCTAACCCTAACCCTTCCCCAAAGCCTGACCCTCACCCGTCCCCTAATCCTAACCCGTACGCTGACACTAAGCCGCGCCCTCACACGTACGCTCCCCCTAAAGCGTTGTCGTACCCTCACCTGGACCCTAAACCGTCCCCGTCCCCTAATCCTAACCCTCGCCCGAACCCTAACCCTAACCCTTCCCCGAAGCCTGACCCTCACCCGTCCCCTAATCCTAACCCGTACGCTGACACTAAACCGCGCCCTCACACGTACGCTCCCCCGAAAGCGTTGTCGTACCCTCACCTGGACCCTAAACCGTCCCCGTCCCCTAACCCTAACCCTAGCCCGAACCCTAACCCTAACCCTTCCCCGAAGCCTGACCCTCACCCGTCCCCTAATCCTAACCCGTACGCTGACACTAACCCGCGCCCTCACACGTACGCTCCCCCTAAAGCGTTGTCGTACCCTCACCTGGACCCTAAACCGTCCCCGTCCCCTAACCCTAACCCTAGCCCGAACCCTAACCCTAAACCTTCCCCGAAGCCTGACCCTCACCCGTCCCCTAATGCTAACCCGTACGCTGACACTAACCCGCGCCCTCACACGTACGCTCCCCCTAAAGCGTTGTCGTACCCTCACCTGGACCCTAAACCGTCCCCGTCCCCTAACCCTAACCCTAGCGCGAACCCTAACCCTAACCCTTCCCCGAAGCCTGACCCTCACACGTCCCCTAATCCTAACCCGTACGCTGACACTAACCCGCGCCCTCACACGTACGCTCCCCCTAAAGCGTTGTCGTACCCTCACCTGGACCCTAAACCGTCCCCGTACCCTAACCCTAACCCTAGCCCGAACCCTAACCCTAACCCTTCCCCGAAGCCTGACCCTCACCCGTCCCCTAATCCTAACCCGTACGCTGACAATAACCCGCGCCCTCACACGTACGCTCCCCCGAAAGCGTTGTCGTACCCTCACCTGGACCCTAAACCGTCCCCGTTCCCTAACCCTAACCCTAGCCCGAACCCTATCCCTAACCCCTACCCGAAGCCTTACCCTCACCCGTCCACTAATCCTAACCCGTACGCTGACACTAACCCGCGCCCTCACACGTACGCTCCCCCTAAAGCGTTGTCGTACCCTCACCTGGACCCTAAACCGTCCCCGTCGCCGAACCCTAACCCTAGCCCGAACCCTAACCCTAACCCTTCCCCGAAGCCTGACCCTCACCCGTCCCCTAATCCTAACCCGTACGCTGACACTAACCCGCGCCCTCACACGTACGCTCCCCCTAAAGCGTTGTCGTACCCTCACCTGGACCCTAAACCGTCCCCGTTCCCTAACCCTAACCCTAGCCTGAACCCTAACCCTAACCCTTCCCCGAAGCCTGACCCTCACCCGTGCCCTAATCCTAACCCGTACGCTGACACTAACCCACGCCCTCACACGTACGCTCCCCCTAAAGCGTTGTCGTACCCTCACCTGGACCCTAAACCGTCCCCGTCCCCGTCCCCTAACCCTAGCCCGAACCCTAACCCTAACCCTTCCCCGAAGCCTGACCCTCACCCGTCCCCTAATCCTAACCCGTACGCTGACACTAACCTGCGCCCTCACACGTACGCTCCCCCTAAAGCGTTGTCGTACCCTCACCTGGACCCTAAACCGTCCCCGTCCCCTAACCCTAACCCTAGTCTGAACCCTAACCCTAAGCCTTCCCCGAAGCCTGACCCTCACCCGTCCCCTAATCCTAACCCGTACGCTGACACTAACCCACGCCCTCACACGTACGCTCCCCCTAAAGCGTTGTCGTACCCTCACCTGGACCCTAAACCGTCCCGGTACCCTAACCCTAACCCTAGCCCGAACCCTAACCCTAACCCTTCCCCGAAGCCTGACCCTCACCAGTCCCCTAATCCTAACCCGTACGCTGACACTAACCCGCGCCCTCACACGTACGCTCCCCCTAAAGCGTTGTCGTACCCTCACCTGGACCCTAAACCGTCCCCGTCCCCTAACCCTAACCCTAGCCCGAACCCTAACCCTAACCCTTCCCCGAAGCCTGACCCTCACCCGTCCCCTAATCCTAACCCGTACGCTGACACTAAGCCGCGCCCTCACACGTACGCTCCCCCTAAAGCGTTGTCGTACCCTCACCTGGACCCTAAACCGTCCCCGTCCCCTAATCCTAACCCTCGCCCGAACCCTAACCCTAACCCTTCCCCGAAGCCTGACCCTCACCCGTCCCCTAATCCTAACCCGTACGCTGACACTAACCCGCGCCCTCACACGTACGCTCCCCCGAAAGCGTTGTCGTACCCTCACCTGGACCCTAAACCGTCCCCGTCCCCTAACCCTAACCCTAGCCCGAACCCTAACCCTAACCCTTCCCCGAAGCCTGACCCTCACCCGTCCCTTAATCCTAACCCGTACGCTGACACTAACCCGCGCCCTCACACGTACGCTCCCCCTAAAGCGTTGTCGTACCCTCACCTGGACCCTAAACCGTCCCCGTCCCCTAACCCTAACCCTAGCCCGAACCCTAACCCTAAGCCTTCCCCGAAGCCTGACCCTCACCCGTCCCCTAATCGTAACCCGTACGCTGACACTAACCCGCGCCCTCACCCGTACGCTCCCCCTAAAGTGTTGTCGTACCCTCACCTGGACCCTAAACCGTCCCCGTTCCCTAACCCTAACCCTAGCCCGAACCCTAACCCTAACACTTCCCCAAAACCTGACCCTCACCCGTCCCCTAATCCTAACCCGTACGCTGACACTAACCCGCGCCCTCACACGTACGCTCCCCCTAAAGCGTTGTCGTACCCTCACCTGGACCCTAAACCGTCCACGTCCCCTAACCCTAACCCTAGCCCGAACCCTAACCCTAACCCTTCCCCGAAGCCTGACCCTCACCCGTCCCCTAATCCTAACCCGTACGCTGACACTAACCCGCGCCCTCACACGTACGCTCCCCCTAAAGCGTTGTCGTACCCTCACCTGGACCCTAAACCGTCCCCGTCCCCTAATCCTAACCCTCGCCCGAACCCTAACCCTAACCCTTCCCCGAAGCCTGACCCTCACCCGTCCCCTAATCCTAACCCGTACGCTGACACTAACCCGCGCCCTCACACGTACGCTCCCCCGAAAGCGTTGTCGTACACTCACCTGGACCCTAAACCGTCCCCGTCCCCTAACCCTAACCCTAGCCCGAACCCTAACCCTAACCCTTCCCCGAAGCCTGACCCTCACCCGTCCCCTAATCCTAACCCGTACGCTGACACTAACCCGCGCCCTCACACGTACGCTCCCCCTAAAGCGTTGTCGTACCCTCACCTGGACCCTAAACCGTCCCCGTCCCCTAACCCTAACCCTAGCCCGAACCCTAACCCTAAACCTTCCCCGAAGCCTGACCCTCACCCGTCCCCTAATGCTAACCCGTACGCTGACACTAACCCGCGCCCTCACACGTACGCTCCCCCTAAAGCGTTGTCGTACCCTCACCTGGACCCTAAACCGTCCCCGTCCCCTAACCCTAACCCTAGCGCGAACCCTAACCCTAACCCTTCCCCGAAGCCTGACCCTCACACGTCCCCTAATCCTAACCCGTACGCTGACACTAACCCGCGCCCTCACACGTACGCTCCCCCTAAAGCGTTGTCGTACCCTCACCTGGACCCTAAACCGTCCCCGTACCCTAACCCTAACCCTAGCCCGAACCCTAACCCTAACCCTTCCCCGAAGCCTGACCCTCACCCGTCCCCTAATCCTAACCCGTACGCTGACAATAACCCGCGCCCTCACACGTACGCTCCCCCGAAAGCGTTGTCGTACCCTCACCTGGACCCTAAACCGTCCCCGTTCCCTAACCCTAACCCTAGCCCGAACCCTATCCCTAACCCCTACCCGAAGCCTTACCCTCACCCGTCCACTAATCCTAACCCGTACGCTGACACTAACCCGCGCCCTCACACGTACGCTCCCCCTAAAGCGTTGTCGTACCCTCACCTGGACCCTAAACCGTCCCCGTCGCCGAACCCTAACCCTAGCCCGAACCCTAACCCTAACCCTTCCCCGAAGCCTGACCCTCACCCGTCCCCTAATCCTAACCCGTACGCTGACACTAACCCGCGCCCTCACACGTACGCTCCCCCTAAAGCGTTGTCGTACCCTCACCTGGACCCTAAACCGTCCCCGTTCCCTAACCCTAACCCTAGCCTGAACCCTAACCCTAACACTTCCCCGAAGCCTGACCCTCACCCGTGCCCTAATCCTAACCCGTACGCTGACACTAACCCACGCCCTCACACGTACGCTCCCCCTAAAGCGTTGTCGTACCCTCACCTGGACCCTAAACCGTCCCCGTCCCCGTCCCCTAACCCTAGCCCGAACCCTAACCCTAACCCTTCCCCGAAGCCTGACCCTCACCCGTCCCCTAATCCTAACCCGTACGCTGACACTAACCTGCGCCCTCACACGTACGCTCCCCCTAAAGCGTTGTCGTACCCTCACCTGGACCCTAAACCGTCCCCGTCCCCTAACCCTAACCCTAGTCTGAACCCTAACCCTAAGCCTTCCCCGAAGCCTGACCCTCACCCGTCCCCTAATCCTAACCCGTACGCTGACACTAACCCACGCCCTCACACGTACGCTCCCCCTAAAGCGTTGTCGTACCCTCACCTGGACCCTAAACCGTCCCGGTACCCTAACCCTAACCCTAGCCCGAACCCTAACCCTAACCCTTCCCCGAAGCCTGACCCTCACCAGTCCCCTAATCCTAACCCGTACGCTGACACTAACCCGCGCCCTCACACGTACGCTCCCCCTAAAGCGTTGTCGTACCCTCACCTGGACCCTAAACCGTCCCCGTCCCCTAACCCTAACCCTAGCCCGAACCCTAACCCTAACCCTTCCCCGAAGCCTGACCCTCACCCGTCCCCTAATCCTAACCCGTACGCTGACACTAACCCGCGCCCTCACACGTACGCTCCCCCTAAAGCGTTGTCGTACCCTCACCTGGACCCTAAACCGTCCCCGTCCCCTAATCCTAACCCTCGCCCGAACCCTAACCCTAACCCTTCCCCGAAGCCTGACCCTCACCCGTCCCCTAATCCTAACCCGTACGCTGACACTAACCCGCGCCCTCACACGTACGCTCCCCCGAAAGCGTTGTCGTACCCTCACCTGGACCCTAAACCGTCCCCGTCCCCTAACCCTAACCCTAGCCCGAACCCTAACCCTAACCCTTCCCCGAAGCCTGACCCACACCCGTCCCTTAATCCTAACCCGTACGCTGACACTAACCCGCGCCCTCACACGTACGCTCCCCCTAAAGCGTTGTCGTACCCTCACCTGGACCCTAAACCGTCCCCGTCCCCTAACCCTAACCCTAGCCCGAACCCTAACCCTAAGCCTTCCCCGAAGCCTGACCCTCACCCGTCCCCTAATCGTAACCCGTACGCTGACACTAACCCGCGCCCTCACCCGTACGCTCCCCCTAAAGTGTTGTCGTACCCTCACCTGGACCCTAAACCGTCCCCGTTCCCTAACCCTAACCCTAGCCCGAACCCTAACCCTAACACTTCCCCAAAACCTGACCCTCATCCGTCCCCTAATCCTAACCCGTACGCTGACACTAACCCGCGCCCTCACACGTACGCTCCCCCTAAAGCGTTGTCGTACCCTCACCTGGACCCTAAACCGTCCCCGTCCCCTAACCCTAACCCTAGCCCGAACCCTAACCCTAACCCTTCCCCGAAGCCTGACCCTCACCCGTCCCCTAATCCTAACCCGTACGCTGACACTAACCCGCGCCCTCACACGTACGCTCCCCCTAAAGCGTTGTCGTACCCTCACCTGGACCCTAAACCGTCCCCGTCCCCTAATCCTAACCCTCGCCCGAACCCTAACCCTAACCCTTCCCCGAAGCCTGACCCTCACCCGTCCCCTAATCCTAACCCGTACGCTGACACTAACCCGCGCCCTCACACGTACGCTCCCCCGAAAGCGTTGTCGTACCCTCACCTGGACCCTAAACCGTCCCCGTCCCCTAACCCTAACCCTAGCCCGAACCCTAACCCTAACCCTTCCCCGAAGCCTGACCCACACCCGTCCCTTAATCCTAACCCGTACGCTGACACTAACCCGCGCCCTCACACGTACGCTCCCCCTAAAGCGTTGTCGTACCCTCACCTGGACCCTAAACCGTCCCCGTCCCCTAACCCTAACCCTAGCCCGAACCCTAACCCTAAGCCTTCCCCGAAGCCTGACCCTCACCCGTCCCCTAATCGTAACCCGTACGCTGACACTAACCCGCGCCCTCACCCGTACGCTCCCCCTAAAGTGTTGTCGTACCCTCACCTGGACCCTAAACCGTCCCCGTTCCCTAACCCTAACCCTAGCCCGAACCCTAACCCTAACACTTCCCCAAAACCTGACCCTCATCCGTCCCCTAATCCTAACCCGTACGCTGACACTAACCCGCGCCCTCACACGTACGCTCCCCCTAAAGCGTTGTCGTACCCTCACCTGGACCCTAAACCGTCCCCGTCCCCTAACCCTAACCCTAGCCCGAACCCTAACCCTAACCCTTCCCCGAAGCCTGACCCTCACCCGTCCCCTAATCCTAACCCGTACGCTGACACTAACCCGCGCCCTCACACGTACGCTCCCCCTAAAGCGTTGTCGTACCCTCACCTGGACCCTAAACCGTCCCCGTCCCCTAATCCTAACCCTCGCCCGAACCCTAACCCTAACCCTTCCCCGAAGCCTGACCCTCACCCGTCCCCTAATCCTAACCCGTACGCTGACACTAACCCGCGCCCTCACACGTACGCTCCCCCGAAAGCGTTGTCGTACACTCACCTGGACCCTAAACCGTCCCCGTCCCCTAACCCTAACCCTAGCCCGAACCCTAACCCTAACCCTTCCCCGAAGCCTGACCCTCACCCGTCCCCTAATCCTAACCCGTACGCTGACACTAACCCGCGCCCTCACACGTACGCTCCCCCTAAAGCGTTGTCGTACCCTCACCTGGACCCTAAACCGTCCCCGTCCCCTAACCCTAACCCTAGTCTGAACCCTAACCCTAAGCCTTCCCCGAAGCCTGACCCTCACCCGTCCCCTAATCCTAACCCGTACGCTGACACTAAGCCGCGCCCTCACACGTACGCTCCCCCTAAAGCGTTGTCGTACCCTCACCTGGACCCTAAACCGTCCCGGTACCCTAACCCTAACCCTAGCCCGAACCCTAACCCTAACCCTTCCCCGAAGCCTGACCCTCACCAGTCCCCTAATCCTAACCCGTACGCTGACACTAACCCGCGCCCTCACACGTACGCTCCCCCTAAAGCGTTGTCGTACCCTCACCTGGACCCTAAACCATCCCCGTCCCCTAACCCTAACCCTAGCCCGAACCCTAACCCTAACCCTTCCCCGAAGCCTGACCCTCACCCGTCCCCTAATCCTAACCCGTACGCTGACACTAAGCCGCGCCCTCACACGTACGCTCCCCCTAAAGCGTTGTCGTACCCTCACCTGGACCCTAAACCGTCCCCGTCCCCTAATCCTAACCCTCGCCCGAACCCTAACCCTAACCCTTCCCCGAAGCCTGACCCTCACCCGTCCCCTAATCCTAACCCGTACGCTGACACTAACCCGCGCCCTCACACGTACGCTCCCCCGAAAGCGTTGTCGTACCCTCACCTGGACCCTAAACCGTCCCCGTCCCCTAACCCTAACCCTAGCCCGAACCCTAACCCTAACCCTTCCCCGAAGCCTGACCCTCACCCGTCCCTTAATCCTAACCCGTACGCTGACACTAACCCGCGCCCTCACACGTACGCTCCCCCTAAAGCGTTGTCGTACCCTCACCTGGACCCTAAACCGTCCCCGTCCCCTAACCCTAACCCTAGCCCGAACCCTAACCCTAAGCCTTCCCCGAAGCCTGACCCTCACCCGTCCCCTAATCGTAACCCGTACGCTGACACTAACCCGCGCCCTCACCCGTACGCTCCCCCTAAAGTGTTGTCGTACCCTCACCTGGACCCTAAACCGTCCCCGTTCCCTAACCCTAACCCTAGCCCGAACCCTAACCCTAACACTTCCCCAAAACCTGACCCTCACCCGTCCCCTAATCCTAACCCGTACGCTGACACTAACCCGCGCCCTCACACGTACGCTCCCCCTAAAGCGTTGTCGTACCCTCACCTGGACCCTAAACCGTCCCCGTCCCCTAATCCTAACCCTCGCCCGAACCCTAACCCTAACCCTTCCCCGAAGCCTGACCCTCACCCGTCCCCTAATCCTAACCCGTACGCTGACACTAACCCGCGCCCTCACACGTACGCTCCCCCGAAAGCGTTGTCATACACTCACCTGGACCCTAAACCGTCCCCGTCCCCTAACCCTAACCCTAGCCCGAACCCTAACCCTAACCCTTCCCCGAAGCCTGACCCTCACCCGTCCCCTAATCCTAACCCGTACGCTGACACTAACCCGCGCCCTCACACGTACGCTCCCCCTAAAGCGTTGTCGTACCCTCACCTGGACCCTAAACCGTCCCCGTCCCCTAACCCTAACCCTAGCCCGAACCCTAACCCTAAACCTTCCCCGAAGCCTGACCCTCACCCGTCCCCTAATGCTAACCCGTACGCTGACACTAACCCGCGCCCTCACACGTACGCTCCCCCTAAAGCGTTGTCGTACCCTCACCTGGACCCTAAACCGTCCCCGTCCCCTAACCCTAACCCTAGCGCGAACCCTAACCCTAACCCTTCCCCGAAGCCTGACCCTCACACGTCCCCTAATCCTAACCCGTACGCTGACACTAACCCGCGCCCTCACACGTACGCTCCCCCTAAAGTGTTGTCGTACCCTCACCTGGACCCTAAACCGTCCCCGTACCCTAACCCTAACCCTAGCCCGAACCCTAACCCTAACCCTTCCCCGAAGCCTGACCCTCACCCGTCCCCTAATCCTAACCCGTACGCTGACAATAACCCGCGCCCTCACACGTACGCTCCCCCGAAAGCGTTGTCGTACCCTCACCTGGACCCTAAACCGTCCCCGTTCCCTAACCCTAACCCTAGCCCGAACCCTATCCCTAACCCCTACCCGAAGCCTTACCCTCACCCGTCCACTAATCCTAACCCGTACGCTGACACTAACCCGCGCCCTCACACGTACGCTCCCCCTAAAGCGTTGTCGTACCCTCACCTGGACCCTAAACCGTCCCCGTCGCCGAACCCTAACCCTAGCCCGAACCCTAACCCTAACCCTTCCCCGAAGCCTGACCCTCACCCGTCCCCTAATCCTAACCCGTACGCTGACACTAACCCGCGCCCTCACACGTACGCTCCCCCTAAAGCGTTGTCGTACCCTCACCTGGACCCTAAACCGTCCCCGTTCCCTAACCCTAACCCTAGCCTGAACCCTAACCCTAACACTTCCCCGAAGCCTGACCCTCACCCGTGCCCTAATCCTAACCCGTACGCTGACACTAACCCACGCCCTCACACGTACGCTCCCCCTAAAGCGTTGTCGTACCCTCACCTGGACCCTAAACCGTCCCGGTACCCTAACCCTAACCCTAGCCCGAACCCTAACCCTAACCCTTCCCCGAAGCCTGACCCTCACCCGTCCCCTAATCCTAACCCGTACGCTGACACTAACCCGCGCCCTCACACGTACGCTCCCCCTAAAGCGTTGTCGTACCCTCACCTGGACCCTAAACCATCCCCGTCCCCTAACCCTAACCCTAGCCCGAACCCTAACCCTAACCCTTCCCCGAAGCCTGACCCTCACCCGTCCCCTAATCCTAACCCGTACGCTGACACTAAGCCGCGCCCTCACACGTACGCTCCCCCTAAAGCGTTGTCGTACCCTCACCTGGACCCTAAACCGTCCCCGTCCCCTAATCCTAACCCTCGCCCGAACCCTAACCCTAACCCTTCCCCGAAGCCTGACCCTCACCCGTCCCCTAATCCTAACCCGTACGCTGACACTAACCCGCGCCCTCACACGTACGCTCCCCCTAAAGCGTTGTCGTACCCTCACCTGGACCCTAAACCGTCCCCGTCCCCTAATCCTAACCCTCGCCCGAACCCTAACCCTAACCCTTCCCCGAAGCCTGACCCTCACCCGTCCCCTAATCCTAACCCGTACGCTGACACTAACCCGCGCCCTCACACGTACGCTCCCCCGAAAGCGTTGTCGTACACTCACCTGGACCCTAAACCGTCCCCGTCCCCTAACCCTAACCCTAGCCCGAACCCTAACCCTAACCCTTCCCCGAAGCCTGACCCTCACCCGTCCCCTAATCCTAACCCGTACGCTGACACTAACCCGCGCCCTCACACGTACGCTCCCCCTAAAGCGTTGTTGTACCCTCACCTGGACCCTAAACCGTCCCCGTCCCCTAACCCTAACCCTAGCCCGAACCCTAACCCTAAACCTTCCCCGAAGCCTGACCCTCACCCGTCCCCTAATGCTAACCCGTACGCTGACACTAACCCGCGCCCTCACACGTACGCTCCCCCTAAAGCGTTGTCGTACCCTCACCTGGACCCTAAACCGTCCCCGTCCCCTAACCCTAACCCTAGCGCGAACCCTAACCCTAACCCTTCCCCGAAGCCTGACCCTCACACGTCCCCTAATCCTAACCCGTACGCTGACACTAACCCGCGCCCTCACACGTACGCTCCCCCTAAAGCGTTGTCGTACCCTCACCTGGACCCTAAACCGTCCCCGTACCCTAACCCTAACCCTAGCCCGAACCCTAACCCTAACCCTTCCCCGAAGCCTGACCCTCACCCGTCCCCTAATCCTAACCCGTACGCTGACAATAACCCGCGCCCTCACACGTACGCTCCCCCGAAAGCGTTGTCGTACCCTCACCTGGACCCTAAACCGTCCCCGTTCCCTAACCCTAACCCTAGCCCGAACCCTATCCCTAACCCCTACCCGAAGCCTTACCCTCACCCGTCCACTAATCCTAACCCGTACGCTGACACTAACCCGCGCCCTCACACGTACGCTCCCCCTAAAGCGTTGTCGTACCCTCACCTGGACCCTAAACCGTCCCCGTCGCCGAACCCTAACCCTAGCCCGAACCCTAACCCTAACACTTCCCCGAAGCCTGACCCTCACCCGTCCCCTAATCCTAACCCGTACGCTGACACTAACCCGCGCCCTCACACGTACGCTCCCCCTAAAGCGTTGTCGTACCCTCACCTGGACCCTAAACCGTCCCCGTTCCCTAACCCTAACCCTAGCCTGAACCCTAACCCTAACACTTCCCCGAAGCCTGACCCTCACCCGTGCCCTAATCCTAACCCGTACGCTGACACTAACCCACGCCCTCACACGTACGCTCCCCCTAAAGCGTTGTCGTACCCTCACCTGGACCCTAAACCGTCCCGGTACCCTAACCCTAACCCTAGCCCGAACCCTAACCCTAACCCTTCCCCGAAGCCTGACCCTCACCAGTCCCCTAATCCTAACCCGTACGCTGACACTAACCCGCGCCCTCACACGTACGCTCCCCCTAAAGCGTTGTCGTACCCTCACCTGGACCCTAAACCATCCCCGTCCCCTAACCCTAACCCTAGCCCGAACCCTAACCCTAACCCTTCCCCGAAGCCTGACCCTCACCCGTCCCCTAATCCTAACCCGTACGCTGACACTAAGCCGCGCCCTCACACGTACGCTCCCCCTAAAGCGTTGTCGTACCCTCACCTGGACCCTAAACCGTCCCCGTCCCCTAATCCTAACCCTCGCTCGAACCCTAACCCTAACCCTTCCCCGAAGCCTGACCCTCACCCGTCCCCTAATCCTAACCCGTACGCTGACACTAACCCGCGCCCTCACACGTACGCTCCCCCGAAAGCGTTGTCGTACCCTCACCTGGACCCTAAACCGTCCCCGTCCCCTAACCCTAACCCTAGCCCGAACCCTAACCCTAACCCTTCCCCGAAGCCTGACCCTCACCCGTCCCTTAATCCTAACCCGTACGCTGACACTAACCCGCGCCCTCACACGTACGCTCCCCCTAAAGCGTTGTCGTACCCTCACCTGGACCCTAAACCGTCCCCGTCCCCTAACCCTAACCCTAGCCCGAACCCTAACCCTAAGCCTTCCCCGAAGCCTGACCCTCACCCGTCCCCTAATCGTAACCCGTACGCTGACACTAACCCGCGCCCTCACCCGTACGCTCCCCCTAAAGTGTTGTCGTACCCTCACCTGGACCCTAAACCGTCCCCGTTCCCTAACCCTAACCCTAGCCCGAACCCTAACCCTAACACTTCCCCAAAACCTGACCCTCACCCGTCCCCTAATCCTAACCCGTACGCTGACACTAACCCGCGCCCTCACACGTACGCTCCCCCTAAAGCGTTGTCGTACCCTCACCTGGACCCTAAACCGTCCCCGTCCCCTAATCCTAACCCTCGCCCGAACCCTAACCCTAACCCTTCCCCGAAGCCTGACCCTCACCCGTCCCCTAATCCTAACCCGTACGCTGACACTAACCCGCGCCCTCACACGTACGCTCCCCCGAAAGCGTTGTCGTACACTCACCTGGACCCTAAACCGTCCCCGTCCCCTAACCCTAACCCTAGCCCGAACCCTAACCCTAACCCTTCCCCGAAGCCTGACCCTCACCCGTCCCCTAATCCTAACCCGTACGCTGACACTAACCCGCGCCCTCACACGTACGCTCCCCCTAAAGCGTTGTCGTACCCTCACCTGGACCCTAAACCGTCCCCGTCCCCTAACCCTAACCCTAGCCCGAACCCTAACCCTAAACCTTCCCCGAAGCCTGACCCTCACCCGTCCCCTAATGCTAACCCGTACGCTGACACTAACCCGCGCCCTCACACGTACGCTCCCCCTAAAGCGTTGTCGTACCCTCACCTGGACCCTAAACCGTCCCCGTCCCCTAACCCTAACCCTAGCGCGAACCCTAACCCTAACCCTTCCCCGAAGCCTGACCCTCACACGTCCCCTAATCCTAACCCGTACGCTGACACTAACCCGCGCCCTCACACGTACGCTCCCCCTAAAGCGTTGTCGTACCCTCACCTGGACCCTAAACCGTCCCCGTACCCTAACCCTAACCCTAGCCCGAACCCTAACCCTAACCCTTCCCCGAAGCCTGACCCTCACCCGTCCCCTAATCCTAACCCGTACGCTGACAATAACGCGCGCCCTCACACGTACGCTCCCCCGAAAGCGTTGTCGTACCCTCACCTGGACCCTAAACCGTCCCCGTTCCCTAACCCTAACCCTAGCCCGAACCCTATCCCTAACCCCTACCCGAAGCCTTACCCTCACCCGTCCACTAATCCTAACCCGTACGCTGACACTAACCCGCGCCCTCACACGTACGCTCCCCCTAAAGCGTTGTCGTACCCTCACCTGGACCCTAAACCGTCCCCGTCGCCGAACCCTAACCCTAGCCCGAACCCTAACCCTAACCCTTCCCCGAAGCCTGACCCTCACCCGTCCCCTAATCCTAACCCGTACGCTGACACTAACCCGCGCCCTCACACGTACGCTCCCCCTAAAGCGTTGTCGTACCCTCACCTGGACCCTAAACCGTCCCCGTTCCCTAACCCTAACCCTAGCCTGAACCCTAACCCTAACACTTCCCCGAAGCCTGACCCTCACCCGTGCCCTAATCCTAACCCGTACGCTGACACTAACCCACGCCCTCACACGTACGCTCCCCCTAAAGCGTTGTCGTACCCTCACCTGGACCCTAAACCGTCCCCGTCCCCGTCCCCTAACCCTAGCCCGAACCCTAACCCTAACCCTTCCCCGAAGCCTGACCCTCACCCGTCCCCTAATCCTAACCCGTACGCTGACACTAACCTGCGCCCTCACACGTACGCTCCCCCTAAAGCGTTGTCGTACCCTCACCTGGACCCTAAACCGTCCCCGTCCCCTAACCCTAACCCTAGTCTGAACCCTAACCCTAAGCCTTCCCCGAAGCCTGACCCTCACCCGTCCCCTAATCCTAACCCGTACGCTGACACTAACCCACGCCCTCACACGTACGCTCCCCCTAAAGCGTTGTCGTACCCTCACCTGGACCCTAAACCGTCCCGGTACCCTAACCCTAACCCTAGCCCGAACCCTAACCCTAACCCTTCCCCGAAGCCTGACCCTCACCAGTCCCCTAATCCTAACCCGTACGCTGACACTAACCCGCGCCCTCACACGTACGCTCCCCCTAAAGCGTTGTCGTACCCTCACCTGGACCCTAAACCGTCCCCGTCCCCTAACCCTAACCCTAGCCCGAACCCTAACCCTAACCCTTCCCCGAAGCCTGACCCTCACCCGTCCCCTAATCCTAACCCGTACGCTGACACTAACCCGCGCCCTCACACGTACGCTCCCCCTAAAGCGTTGTCGTACCCTCACCTGGACCCTAAACCGTCCCCGTCCCCTAATCCTAACCCTCGCCCGAACCCTAACCCTAACCCTTCCCCGAAGCCTGACCCTCACCCGTCCCCTAATCCTAACCCGTACGCTGACACTAACCCGCGCCCTCACACGTACGCTCCCCCGAAAGCGTTGTCGTACCCTCACCTGGACCCTAAACCGTCCCCGTCCCCTAACCCTAACCCTAGCCCGAACCCTAACCCTAACCCTTCCCCGAAGCCTGACCCACACCCGTCCCTTAATCCTAACCCGTACGCTGACACTAACCCGCGCCCTCACACGTACGCTCCCCCTAAAGCGTTGTCGTACCCTCACCTGGACCCTAAACCGTCCCCGTCCCCTAACCCTAACCCTAGCCCGAACCCTAACCCTAAGCCTTCCCCGAAGCCTGACCCTCACCCGTCCCATAATCGTAACCCGTACGCTGACACTAACCCGCGCCCTCACCCGTACGCTCCCCCTAAAGTGTTGTCGTACCCTCACCTGGACCCTAAACCGTCCCCGTTCCCTAACCCTAACCCTAGCCCGAACCCTAACCCTAACACTTCCCCAAAACCTGACCCTCACCCGTCCCCTAATCCTAACCCGTACGCTGACACTAACCCGCGCCCTCACACGTACGCTCCCCCTAAAGCGTTGTCGTACCCTCACCTGGACCCTAAACCGTCCCCGTCCCCTAACCCTAACCCTAGCCCGAACCCTAACCCTAACCCTTCCCCGAAGCCTGACCCTCACCCGTCCCCTAATCCTAACCCGTACGCTGACACTAACCCGCGCCCTCACACGTACGCTCCCCCTAAAGCGTTGTCGTACCCTCACCTGGACCCTAAACCGTCCCCGTCCCCTAATCCTAACCCTCGCCCGAACCCTAACCCTAACCCTTCCCCGAAGCCTGACCCTCACCCGTCCCCTAATCCTAACCCGTACGCTGACACTAACCCGCGCCCTCACACGTACGCTCCCCCGAAAGCGTTGTCGTACACTCACCTGGACCCTAAACCGTCCCCGTCCCCTAACCCTAACCCTAGCCCGAACCCTAACCCTAACCCTTCCCCGAAGCCTGACCCTCACCCGTCCCCTAATCCTAACCCGTACGCTGACACTAACCCGCGCCCTCACACGTACGCTCCCCCTAAAGCGTTGTCGTACCCTCACCTGGACCCTAAACCGTCCCCGTCCCCTAACCCTAACCCTAGCCCGAACCCTAACCCTAAACCTTCCCCGAAGCCTGACCCTCACCCGTCCCCTAATGCTAACCCGTACGCTGACACTAACCCGCGCCCTCACACGTACGCTCCCCCTAAAGCGTTGTCGTACCCTCACCTGGACCCTAAACCGTCCCCGTCCCCTAACCCTTACCCTAGCGCGAACCCTAACCCTAACCCTTCCCCGAAGCCTGACCCTCACACGTCCCCTAATCCTAACCCGTACGCTGACACTAACCCGCGCCCTCACACGTACGCTCCCCCTAAAGCGTTGTCGTACCCTCACCTGGACCCTAAACCGTCCCCGTACCCTAACCCTAACCCTAGCCCGAACCCTAACCCTAACCCTTCCCCGAAGCCTGACCCTCACCCGTCCCCTAATCCTAACCCGTACGCTGACACTAACCCGCGCCCTCACACGTACGCTCCCCCGAAAGCGTTGTCGTACCCTCACCTGGACCCTAAACCGTCCCCGTTCCCTAACCCTAACCCTAGCCCGAACCCTATCCCTAACCCCTACCCGAAGCCTTACCCTCACCCGTCCACTAATCCTAACCCGTACGCTGACACTAACCCGCGCCCTCACACGTACGCTCCCCCTAAAGCGTTGTCGTACCCTCACCTGGACCCTAAACCGTCCCCGTCCCCTAACCCTAACCCTAGCCCGAACCCTAACCCTAACCCTTCCCCGAAGCCTGACCCTCACCCGTCCCCTAATCCTAACCCGTACGCTGACACTAACCCGCGCCCTCACACGTACGCTCCCCCTAAAGCGTTGTCGTACCCTCACCTGGACCCTAAACCGTCCCCGTCCCCTAACCCTAACCCTAGCCTGAACCCTAACCCTAACCCTTCCCCGAAGCCTGACCCTCACCCGTCCCCTAATCCTAAACCGTACGCTGACACTAACCCGCGCCCTCACACGTACGCTCCCCCTAAAGCGTTGTCGTACCCTCACCTGGACCCTAAACCGTCCCCGTCCCCGTCCCCTAACCCTAGCCCGAACCCTAACCCTAACCCTTCCCCGAAGCCTGACCCTCACCCGTCCCCTAATCCTAACCCGTACGCTGACACTAACCTGCGCCCTCACACGTACGCTCCCCCTAAAGCGTTGTCGTACCCTCACCTGGACCCTAAACCGTCCCCGTCCCCTAACCCTAACCCTAGCCCGAACCCTAACCCTAACCCTTCCCCGAAGCCTGACCCTCACCCGTCCCCTAATCCTAACACGTACGCTGACACTAACCCGCGCCCTCACACGTACGCTCCCCCTAAAGCGTTGTCGTACCCTCACCTGGACCCTAAACCGTCCCCGTCCCCTAATCCTAACCCTCGCCCGAACCCTAACCCTAACCCTTCCCCGAAGCCTGACCCTCACCCGTCCCCTAATCCTAACCCGTACGCTGACACTAAACCGCGCCCTCACACGTACGCTCCCCCTAAAGCGTTGTCGTACCCTCACCTGGACCCTAAACCGTCCCCGTCCCCTAACCCTAACCCTAGCCTGAACCCTAACCCTAACCCTTCCCCGAAGCCTGACCCTCACCCGTCCCCTAATCCTAACCCGTACGCTGACACTAACCCGCGCCCTCACACGTACGCTCCCCCTAAAGCGTTGTCGTACCCTCACCTGGACCCTAAACCGTCCCTGTCCCCTAACCTTAACCCTAGCCCGAACCCTAACCCTAACCCTTCCCCGAAGCATGACCCTCACCCGTCCCCTAATCCTAACCCTTACGCTGACACTAACCCGCGCCCTCACACGTACGCTCCCCCTAAAGCGTTGTCGTACCCTCACCTGGACCCTAAACCGTCCCCGTCCCCTAATCCTAACCCTCGCCCGAACACTAACCCTAACCCTTCCCCGAAGCCTGACCCTCACCCGTCCCCTAATCCTAACCCGTACGCTGACATTAACCCGCGCCCTCACACGTACGCTCCCCCTAAAGCGTTGTCGTACCCTCACCTGGACCCTAAACCGTCCCCGTCCCCTAACCCTAACCCTAGCCTGAACCCTAACCCTAACCCTTCCCCGAAGCCTGACCCTCACCCGTCCCCTAATCCTAACCCGTACGCTGACACTAACCCGCGCCCTCACACGTACGCTCCCCCTAAAGCGTTGTCGTACCCTCACCTGGACCCTAAACCGTCCCCGTCCCCTAACCCTAACCCTAGCGCGAACCCTAACCCTAAACCTTCCCCGAAGCCTGACCCTCACCCGTCCCCTAATGCTAACCCGTACGCTGACACTAACCCGCGCCCTCACACGTACGCTCCCCCTAAAGCGTTGTCGTACCCTCACCTGGACCCTAAACCGTCCCCGTTCCCTAACCCTAACCCTAGCCCGAACCCTAACCCTAACACTTCCCCGAAGCCTGACCCTCACCCGTCCTCTAATCTTAACCCGTACGCTGACACTAACCCGCGCCCTCACACCAACACTCCCCCTAAAGTGTTGTCGTACCCTCACCTGGACCCTAACCCTAGCCCGAACCCTAACCCTAACCCTTCCCCGAAGCCTGACCCTCACCCGTCCCCTAATCCTAACCCGTACGCTGACACTAACCCGCGCCCTCACACGTACGCTCCCCCTAGAGCGTTGTCGTACCCTCACCTGGACCCTAAACCGTCCCCGTCCCCTAACCCTAACCCTAGCCCGAACCCTAACCCTAACCCTTCCCCAAAGCCTGACCCTCACCCGTCCCCTAATCCTAACCCGTACGCTGACACTAACCCACGCCCTCACACGTACGCTCCCCCTAAAGCGTTGTCGTACCCTCACCTGGACCCTAAACCGTCCCCGTCCCCTAACCCTAGCCCTAGCCCGAACCCTAAACCTAACCCTTCCCCGAAGCCTGACCCTCACCCGTCCCATAATCCTAACCCGTACGCTGACACTAACCCGCACCCTCACACGTACGCTCCCCCTAAAGCGTTGTCGTACCCTCACCTGGACCCTAAACCGTCCCCGTTCCCTAACCCTAACCCTAGCCCGAACCCTAACCCTAACACTTCCCCGAAGCCTGACCCTCACCCGTCTCCTAATCCTAACCCGTACGCTGACACTAACCCGCGCCCTCACACGTACGCTCCCCCTAAAGCGTTGTCGTACCCTCACCTGGACCCTAAACCGTCCCCGTCCCCTAACCCTAACCCTATCCCGAACCCTAACCCTAACACTTCCCCGAAGCCTGACCCTCACCCGTCCCCTAATCCTAACCCGTACGATGACACTAACCCGCGCCCTCACACGTTCGCTCCCCCTAAAGCGTTGTCTTACCCTCACCTGGACCCTAAACCGTCCCCGTTCCCTAACCCTAACCCTAGCCCGAATCCTATCCCTAACCCCTACCCGAAGCCTTACCCTCACCCCTCCCGTAATCCTAACCCATACGCTGACACAAACCCGCGCCCTCACACGTACGCTCCCCCTAAAGCATTGTCGTACCCTCACCTGGACCCTAAACCGTCCCCGTCCCCTAACCCTAACCCTAGCCCGAACCCTAACCCTAAACCTTCCCCGAAGCCTGACCCTCACCCGTCCCCTAATCCTACCCCGTACGCTGACACTAACCCGCGCCCTCACACGAAGGCTCCCCCTTAGGCGTTGTCGTACCCTCACCTTGACCCTAAACCGTCCCCGTCCCCTAACCCTAACCCTAGCCGGAACCCTAACCCTAACACTTCCCCGAAGCCTGACCCTCACCCGTCCCCTAATCCTAACCTGTCGCTGACACTAACCCGCGCCCTCACACGTACGCTCCCCCTACAGCGTTGTCGTACCCTCACCTGGACCCTAAGCCGTCCCCGTCCCCTAACCCTAACCCTGGCCGAACCCTAACCCTAACCCTTCCCCGAAGCCTGACCCTCACCCGTCCCCTACTCCTAACCCGTATGCTGACACTAAGCCGCGCCCTCACACGCACGCTCCCCCTAAACCGTTGTCGTACCCTCACCTGGACCCTAAACCGTCCCCGTCCCCTAACCCTAACCCTAGCCCGAACCCTAACCCTAACCCTTCCCCGAAGCCTGACCCTCACCCGTCCCCTAATCCTAACCCGTACGCTGACACTAACCCGCGCCCTCACACGTACGCTCCCCCTAAAGCGTTGTCGTACCCTCACCTGGACCCTAAACCGTCCCCGTCCCCTAACCCTAACCCTAGCCCGAACCCTAACCCTAAGCCTTCCCCGAAGCCTGACCCTCACCCGTCCCCTAATCCTAACCCGTACGCTGACACTAACCCACGCCCTTACACGTACGCTCCCCCTAAAGCGTTGTCGTACCCTCACCTGGACCCTAAACTGTCCCGGTACCCTAACCCTAACCCTAGCCCGAACCCTAACCCTAACCCTTCCCCGAAGCCTGACCCTCACCCGTCCCCTAATCCTAACCCGTACGCTGACACTAACCCGCGCCCTCACACGTACGCTCCCCCTAAAGCGTTGTCGTACCCTCACCTGGACCCTAAACCGTCCCCGTCCCCTAACCCTAACCCTAGCCCGAACCCTAACCCTAACCCTTCCCCGAAGCCTGACCCTCACCCGTCCCCTAATCCTAACCCGTACGCTGACACTAACCCGCGCCCTCACACGTACGCTCCCCCTAAAGCGTTGTCGTACCCTCACCTGGACCCTAAACCGTCCCCGTCCCCTAATCCTAACCCTCGCCCGAACCCTAACCCTAACCCTTCCCCGAAGCCTGACCCTCACCCGTCCCCTAATCCTAACCCGTACGCTGACACTAACCCGCGCCCTCACACGTACGCTCCCCCGAAAGCGTTGTCGTACCCTCACCTGGACCCTAAACCGTCCCCGTCCCCTAACCCTAACCCTAGCCCGAACCCTAACCCTAACCCTTCCCCGAAGCCTGACCCTCACCCGTCCCCTAATCCTAACCCGTACGCTGACACTAACCCGCGCCCTCACACGTACGCTCCCCCTAAAGCGTTGTCGTACCCTCACCTGGACCCTAAACCGTCCCCGTCCCCTAACCCTAACCCTAGCCCGAACCCTAACCCTAAGCCTTCCCCGAAGCCTGACCCTCACCCGTCCCCTAATCGTAACCCGTACGCTGACACTAACCCGCGCCCTCACCCGTACGCTCCCCCTAAAGTGTTGTCGTACCCTCACCTGGACCCTAAACCGTCCCCGTTCCCTAACCCTAACCCTAGCCCGAACCCTAACCCTAACACTTCCCCAAAGCCTGACCCTCACCCGTCCCCTAATCCTAACCCGTACGCTGACACTAACCCGCGCCCTCACACGTACGCTCCCCCTAAAGCGTTGTCGTACCCTCACCTGGACCCTAAACCGTCCCCGTCCCCTAACCCTAACCCTAGCCCGAACCCTAACCCTAACCCTTCCCCGAAGCCTGACCCTCACCCGTCCCCTAATCCTAACCCGTACGCTGACACTAACCCGCGCCCTCACACTTACGCTCCCCCTAAAGCGTTGTCGTACCCTCACCTGGACCCTAAACCGTCCCCGTCCCCTAATCCTAACCCTCGCCCGAACCCTAACCCTAACCCTTCCCCGAAGCCTGACCCTCACCCGTCCCCTAATCCTAACCCGTACGCTGACACTAACCCGCGCCCTCACACGTACGCTCCCCCGAAAGCGTTGTCGTACACTCACCTGGACCCTAAACCGTCCCCGTCCCCTAACCCTAACCCTAGCCCGAACCCTAACCCTAACCCTTCCCCGAAGCCTGACCCTCACCCGTCCCCTAATCCTAACCCGTACGCTGACACTAACCCTCGCCCTCACACGTACGCTCCCCCTAAAGCGTTGTCGTACCCTCACCTGGACCCTAAACCGTCCCCGTCCCCTAATCCTAACCCTAACCCGAACCCTAACCCTAAACCTTCCCCGAAGCCTGACCCTCACCCGTCCCCTAATCATAACCCGTACGCTGACACTAACCCGCGCCCTCACACGTACGCTCCCCCTAAAGCGTTGTCGTACCCTCACCTGGACCCTAAACCGTCCCCGTCCCCTAACCCTAACCCTAGCCCGAACCCTAACCCTAACCCTTCCCCGAAGCCTGACCCTCACCCGTCCCCTAATCCTAACCCGTACGCTGAATCTAACCCGCGCCCTCACACGTACGCTCCCCCTAAAGCGTTGTCGTACCCTCACCTGGACCCTAAACCGTCCCCGTCCCCTAACCCTAACCCTAGCCCGAACCCTATCCCTAAACCTTCCCCGAAGCCTGACCCTCACCCGTCCCCTAATGCTAACCCGTACGCTGACACTAACCCGCGCTCTCACACGTACGCTCCCCCTAAAGCGTTGTCGTACCCTCACATGGACCCTAAACCATCCCCGTCCCCTAACCCTAACCCTAGCCCGAACCCTAACCCTAACCCTTCCCCGAAGCCTGACCCTCACCCGTCCCCTAATCGTAACCCGTACGCTGACACTAACCCGCGCCCTCACCCGTACGCTCCCCCTAAAGCGTTGTCGTACCCTCACCTGGACCCTAAACCGTCCCCGTTCCCTAACCCTAACCCTAGCCCGAACCCTATCCCTAACCCCTACCCGAAGCCTTACCCTCACCCGTCCACTAATCCTAACCCGTACGCTGACACTAACCCGCGCCCTCACACGTACGCTCCCCCTAAAGCGTTGTCGTACCCTCACCTGGACCCTAAACCGTCCCCGTCCCCGAACCCTAACCCTAGCCCGAACCCTAACCCTAACCCTTCCCCGAAGCCTGACCCTCACCCGTCCCCTAATCCTAACCCGTACGCTGACACTAACCCGCGCCCTCACACGTACGCTCCCCCTAAAGCGTTGTCGTACCCTCACCTGGACCCTAAACCGTCCCCGTTCCCTAACCCTAACCCTAGCCTGAACCCTAACCCTAACCCTTCCCCGAAGCCTGACCCTCACCCGTGCCCTAATCCTAACCCGTACGCTGACACTAACCCACGCCCTCACACGTACGCTCCCCCTAAAGCGTTGTCGTACCCTCACCTGGACCCTAAACCGTCCCCGTCCCCGTCCCCTAACCCTAGCCCGAACCCTAACCCTACCCCTTCCCCGAAGCCTGACCCTCACCCGTCCCGTAATCCTAACCCGTACGCTGACACTAACCTGCGCCCTCACACGTACGCTCCCCCTAAAGCGTTGTCGTACCCTCACCTGGACCCTAAACCGTCCCCGTCCCCTAACCCTAACGCTAGTCTGAACCCTAACCCTAAGCCTTCCCCGAAGCCTGACCCTCACCCGTCCCCGAATCCTAACCCGTACGCTGACACTAACCCACGCCCTCACACGTACGCTCCCCCTAAAGCGTTGTCGTACCCTCACCTGGACCCTAAACTGTCCCGGTACCCTAACCCTAACCCTAGCCCGAACCCTAACCCTAACCCTTCCCCGAAGCCTGACCCTCACCCGTCCCCTAATCCTAACCCGTACGCTGACACTAACCCGCGCCCTCACACGTACGCTCCCCCTAAAGCGTTGTCGTACCCTCACCTGGACCCTAAACCGTCCCCGTCCCCTAACCCTAACCCTAGCCCGAACCCTAACCCTAACCCTTCCCCGAAGCCTGACCCTCACCCGTCCCCTAATCCTAACCCGTACGCTGACACTAACCCGCGCCCTCACACGTACGCTCCCCCTAAAGCGTTGTCGTACCCTCACCTGGACCCTAAACCGTCCCCGTCCCCTAATCCTAACCCTCGCCCGAACCCTAACCCTAACCCTTCCCCGAAGCCTGACCCTCACCCGTCCCCTAATCGTAACCCGTACGCTGACACTAACCCGCGCCCTCACCCGTACGCTCCCCCTAAAGTGTTGTCGTACCCTCACCTGGACCCTAAACCGTCCCCGTTCCCTAACCCTAACCCTAGCCCGAACCCTAACCCTAACACTTCCCCAAAGCCTGACCCTCACCCGTCCCCTAATCCTAACCCGTACGCTGACACTAACCCGCGCCCTCACACGTACGCTCCCCCTAAAGCGTTGTCGTACCCTCACCTGGACCCTAAACCGTCCCCGTCCCCTAACCCTAACCCTAGCCCGAACCCTAACCCTAACCCTTCCCCGAAGCCTGACCCTCACCCGTCCCCTAATCCTAACCCGTACGCTGACACTAACCCGCGCCCTCACACTTACGCTCCCCCTAAAGCGTTGTCGTACCCTCACCTGGACCCTAAACCGTCCCCGTCCCCTAATCCTAACCCTCGCCCGAACCCTAACCCTAACCCTTCCCCGAAGCCTGACCCTCACCCGTCCCCTAATCCTAACCCGTACGCTGACACTAACCCGCGCCCTCACACGTACGCTCCCCCGAAAGCGTTGTCGTACACTCACCTGGACCCTAAACCGTCCCCGTCCCCTAACCCTAACCCTAGCCCGAACCCTAACCCTAACCCTTCCCCGAAGCCTGACCCTCACCCGTCCCCTAATCCTAACCCGTACGCTGACACTAACCCTCGCCCTCACACGTACGCTCCCCCTAAAGCGTTGTCGTACCCTCACCTGGACCCTAAACCGTCCCCGTCCCCTAATCCTAACCCTAACCCGAACCCTAACCCTAAACCTTCCCCGAAGCCTGACCCTCACCCGTCCCCTAATCATAACCCGTACGCTGACACTAACCCGCGCCCTCACACGTACGCTCCCCCTAAAGCGTTGTCGTACCCTCACCTGGACCCTAAACCGTCCCCGTCCCCTAACCCTAACCCTAGCCCGAACCCTAACCCTAACCCTTCCCCGAAGCCTGACCCTCACCCGTCCCCTAATCCTAACCCGTACGCTGAATCTAACCCGCGCCCTCACACGTACGCTCCCCCTAAAGCGTTGTCGTACCCTCACCTGGACCCTAAACCGTCCCCGTCCCCTAACCCTAACCCTAGCCCGAACCCTATCCCTAAACCTTCCCCGAAGCCTGACCCTCACCCGTCCCCTAATGCTAACCCGTACGCTGACACTAACCCGCGCTCTCACACGTACGCTCCCCCTAAAGCGTTGTCGTACCCTCACATGGACCCTAAACCATCCCCGTCCCCTAACCCTAACCCTAGCCCGAACCCTAACCCTAACCCTTCCCCGAAGCCTGACCCTCACCCGTCCCCTAATCGTAACCCGTACGCTGACACTAACCCGCGCCCTCACCCGTACGCTCCCCCTAAAGCGTTGTCGTACCCTCACCTGGACCCTAAACCGTCCCCGTTCCCTAACCCTAACCCTAGCCCGAACCCTATCCCTAACCCCTACCCGAAGCCTTACCCTCACCCGTCCACTAATCCTAACCCGTACGCTGACACTAACCCGCGCCCTCACACGTACGCTCCCCCTAAAGCGTTGTCGTACCCTCACCTGGACCCTAAACCGTCCCCGTCCCCGAACCCTAACCCTAGCCCGAACCCTAACCCTAACCCTTCCCCGAAGCCTGACCCTCACCCGTCCCCTAATCCTAACCCGTACGCTGACACTAACCCGCGCCCTCACACGTACGCTCCCCCTAAAGCGTTGTCGTACCCTCACCTGGACCCTAAACCGTCCCCGTTCCCTAACCCTAACCCTAGCCTGAACCCTAACCCTAACCCTTCCCCGAAGCCTGACCCTCACCCGTGCCCTAATCCTAACCCGTACGCTGACACTAACCCACGCCCTCACACGTACGCTCCCCCTAAAGCGTTGTCGTACCCTCACCTGGACCCTAAACCGTCCCCGTCCCCGTCCCCTAACCCTAGCCCGAACCCTAACCCTACCCCTTCCCCGAAGCCTGACCCTCACCCGTCCCGTAATCCTAACCCGTACGCTGACACTAACCTGCGCCCTCACACGTACGCTCCCCCTAAAGCGTTGTCGTACCCTCACCTGGACCCTAAACCGTCCCCGTCCCCTAACCCTAACGCTAGTCTGAACCCTAACCCTAAGCCTTCCCCGAAGCCTGACCCTCACCCGTCCCCGAATCCTAACCCGTACGCTGACACTAACCCACGCCCTCACACGTACGCTCCCCCTAAAGCGTTGTCGTACCCTCACCTGGACCCTAAACCGTCCCGGTACCCTAACCCTAACCCTAGCCCGAACCCTAACCCTAACCCTTCCCCGAAGCCTGACCCTCACCCGTCCCCTAATCCTAACCCGTACGCTGACACTAACCCGCGCCCTCACACGTACGCTCCCCCTAAAGCGTTGTCGTACCCTCACCTGGACCCTAAACCGTCCCCGTCCCCTAACCCTAACCCTAGCCCGAACCCTAACCCTAACCCTTCCCCGAAGCCTGACCCTCACCCGTCCCCTAATCCTATCCCGTACGCTGACACTAACCCGCGCCCTCACACGTACGCTCCCCCTAAAGCGTTGTCGTACCCTCACCTGGACCCTAAACCGTCCCCGTCCCCTAATCCTAACCCTCGCCCGAACCCTAACCCTAACCCTTCCCCGAAGCCTGACCCTCACCCGTCCCCTAATCCTAACCCGTACGCTGACACTAACCCGCGCCCTCACACGTACGCTCCCCCGAAAGCGTTGTCGTACCCTCACCTGGACCCTAAACCGTCCCCGTCCCCTAACCCTAACCCTAGCCCGAACCCTAACCCTAACCCTTCCCCGAAGCCTGACCCTCACCCGTCCCTTAATCCTAACCCGTACGCTGACACTAACCCGCGCCCTCACACGTACGCTCCCCCTAAAGCGTTGTCGTACCCTCACCTGGACCCTAAACCGTCCCCGTCCCCTAAACCTAACCCTAGCCCGAACCCTAACCCTAAGCCTTCCCCTAAGCCTGACCCTCACCCGTCCCCTAATCGTAACCCGTACGCTGACACTAACCCGCGCCCTCACCCGTACGCTCCCCCTAAAGTGTTGTCGTACCCTCACCTGGACCCTAAACCGTCCCCGTCCCCTAATCCTAACCCTAACCCGAACCCTAACCCTAAACCTTCCCCGAAGCCTGACCCTCACCCGTCCCCTAATCATAACCCGTACGCTGACACTAACCCGCGCCCTCACACGTACGCTCCCCCTAAAGCGTTGTCGTACCCTCACCTGGACCCTAAACCGTCCCCGTCCCCTAACCCTAACCCTAGCCCGAACCCTAACCCTAACCCTTCCCCGAAGCCTGACCCTCACCCGTCCCCTAATCCTAACCCGTACGCTGAATCTAACCCGCGCCCTCACACGTACGCTCCCCCTAAAGCGTTGTCGTACCCTCACCTGGACCCTAAACCGTCCCCGTCCCCTAACCCTAACCCTAGCCCGAACCCTATCCCTAAACCTTCCCCGAAGCCTGACCCTCACCCGTCCCCTAATGCTAACCCGTACGCTGACACTAACCCGCGCTCTCACACGTACGCTCCCCCTAAAGCGTTGTCGTACCCTCACATGGACCCTAAACCATCCCCGTCCCCTAACCCTAACCCTAGCCCGAACCCTAACCCTAACCCTTCCCCGAAGCCTGACCCTCACCCGTCCCCTAATCGTAACCCGTACGCTGACACTAACCCGCGCCCTCACCCGTACGCTCCCCCTAAAGCGTTGTCGTACCCTCACCTGGACCCTAAACCGTCCCCGTTCCCTAACCCTAACCCTAGCCCGAACCCTATCCCTAACCCCTACCCGAAGCCTTACCCTCACCCGTCCACTAATCCTAACCCGTACGCTGACACTAACCCGCGCCCTCACACGTACGCTCCCCCTAAAGCGTTGTCGTACCCTCACCTGGACCCTAAACCGTCCCCGTCCCCGAACCCTAACCCTAGCCCGAACCCTAACCCTAACCCTTCCCCGAAGCCTGACCCTCACCCGTCCCCTAATCCTAACCCGTACGCTGACACTAACCCGCGCCCTCACACGTACGCTCCCCCTAAAGCGTTGTCGTACCCTCACCTGGACCCTAAACCGTCCCCGTTCCCTAACCCTAACCCTAGCCTGAACCCTAACCCTAACCCTTCCCCGAAGCCTGACCCTCACCCGTGCCCTAATCCTAACCCGTACGCTGACACTAACCCACGCCCTCACACGTACGCTCCCCCTAAAGCGTTGTCGTACCCTCACCTGGACCCTAAACCGTCCCCGTCCCCGTCCCCTAACCCTAGCCCGAACCCTAACCCTACCCCTTCCCCGAAGCCTGACCCTCACCCGTCCCGTAATCCTAACCCGTACGCTGACACTAACCTGCGCCCTCACACGTACGCTCCCCCTAAAGCGTTGTCGTACCCTCACCTGGACCCTAAACCGTCCCCGTCCCCTAACCCTAACGCTAGTCTGAACCCTAACCCTAAGCCTTCCCCGAAGCCTGACCCTCACCCGTCCCCGAATCCTAACCCGTACGCTGACACTAACCCACGCCCTCACACGTACGCTCCCCCTAAAGCGTTGTCGTACCCTCACCTGGACCCTAAACCGTCCCGGTACCCTAACCCTAACCCTAGCCCGAACCCTAACCCTAACCCTTCCCCGAAGCCTGACCCTCACCCGTCCCCTAATCCTAACCCGTACGCTGACACTAACCCGCGCCCTCACACGTACGCTCCCCCTAAAGCGTTGTCGTACCCTCACCTGGACCCTAAACCGTCCCCGTCCCCTAACCCTAACCCTAGCCCGAACCCTAACCCTAACCCTTCCCCGAAGCCTGACCCTCACCCGTCCCCTAATCCTATCCCGTACGCTGACACTAACCCGCGCCCTCACACGTACGCTCCCCCTAAAGCGTTGTCGTACCCTCACCTGGACCCTAAACCGTCCCCGTCCCCTAATCCTAACCCTCGCCCGAACCCTAACCCTAACCCTTCCCCGAAGCCTGACCCTCACCCGTCCCCTAATCCTAACCCGTACGCTGACACTAACCCGCGCCCTCACACGTACGCTCCCCCGAAAGCGTTGTCGTACCCTCACCTGGACCCTAAACCGTCCCCGTCCCCTAACCCTAACCCTAGCCCGAACCCTAACCCTAACCCTTCCCCGAAGCCTGACCCTCACCCGTCCCTTAATCCTAACCCGTACGCTGACACTAACCCGCGCCCTCACACGTACGCTCCCCCTAAAGCGTTGTCGTACCCTCACCTGGACCCTAAACCGTCCCCGTCCCCTAAACCTAACCCTAGCCCGAACCCTAACCCTAAGCCTTCCCCTAAGCCTGACCCTCACCCGTCCCCTAATCGTAACCCGTACGCTGACACTAACCCGCGCCCTCACCCGTACGCTCCCCCTAAAGTGTTGTCGTACCCTCACCTGGACCCTAAACCGTCCCCGTTCCCTAACCCTAACCCTAGCCCGAACCCTAACCCTAACACTTCCCCAAAGCCTGACCCTCACCCGTCCCCTAATCCTAACCCGTACGCTGACACTAACCCGCGCCCTCACACGTACGCTCCCCCTAAAGCGTTGTCGTACCCTCACCTGGACCCTAAACCGTCCCCGTCCCCTAACCCTAACCCTAGCCCGAACCCTAACCCTAACCCTTCCCCGAAGCCTGACCCTCACCCGTCCCCTAATCCTAACCCGTACGCTGACACTAACCCGCGCCCTCACACGTACGCTCCCCCTAAAGCGTTGTCGTACCCTCACCTGGACCCTAAACCGTCCCCGTCCCCTAATCCTAACCCTCGCCCGAACCCTAACCCTAACCCTTCCCCGAAGCCTGACCCTCACCCGTCCCCTAATCCTAACCCGTACGCTGACACTAACCCGCACCCTCACACGTACGCTCCCCCGAAAGCGTTGTCGTACACTCACCTGGACCCTAAACCGTCCCCGTCCCCTAACCCTAACCCTAGCCCGAACCCTAACCCTAACCCTTCCCCGAAGCCTGACCCTCACCCGTCCCCTAATCCTAACCCGTACGCTGACACTAACCCGCGCCCTCACACGTACGCTCCCCCTAAAGCGTTGTCGTACCCTCACCTGGACCCTAAACCGTCCCCGTCCCCTAATCCTAACCCTAGCCCGAACCCTAACCCTAACCCTTCCCCGAAGCCTGACCCTCACCCGTCCCCTAATCCTAACCCGTACGCTGACACTAACCCGCGCCCTCACACGTACGCTCCCCCTACAGCGTTGTCGTACCCTCACCTGGACCCTAAACCGTCCCCGTCCCCTAACCCTAACCCTAGCCCGAACCCTAACCCTAACACTTCCCCGAAGCCTGACCCTCACCCGTCCCCTAATCCTAACCCGTACGCTGACACTAACCCGCGCCCTCACACGTACGCTCCCCCTAAAGCGTTGTCGTACCCTCACCTGGACCCTAAACCGTCCCCGTCCCCTAACCCTAACCCTAGCCCGAACCCTAACCCTAAACCTTCCCCGAAGCCTGACCCTCACCCGTCCCCTAATGCTAACCCGTACGCTGACACTAACCCGCGCTCTCACACGTACGCTCCCCCTAAAGCGTTGTCGTACCCTCACCTGGACCCTAAACCATCCCCGTCCCCTAACCCTAACCCTAGCCCGAACCCTAACCCTAACCCTTCCCCGAAGCCTGACCCTCACCCGTCCCCTAATCGTAACCCGTACGCTGACACTAACCCGCGCCCTCACCCGTACGCTCCCCCTAAAGCGTTGTCGTACCCTCACCTGGACCCTAAACCGTCCCCGTTCCCTAACCCTAACCCTAGCCCGAACCCTAACCCTAACCCTTCCCCGAAGCCTGACCCTCACCCGTCCCCTAATCCTAACCCGTACGCTGACACTAACCCGCGCCCTCACACGTACGCTCCCCCTAAAGCGTTGTCGTACCCTCACCTGGACCCTAAACCGTCCCCGTCCCCTAACCCTAACCCTAGCCTGAACCCTAACCCTAACCCTTCCCCGAAGCCTGACCCTCACCCGTCCCCTAATCCTAACCCGTACGCTGACACTAACCCGCGCCCTCACACGTACGCTCCCCCTAAAGCGTTGTCGTACCCTCACCTGGACCCTAAACCGTCCCCGTCCCCTAACCCTAACCCTAGCCCGAACCCTAACCCTAACCCTTCCCCGAAGCCTGACCCTCACCCGTCCCCTAATCCTAACCCGTACGCTGACACTAACCCGCGCCCTCACACGTACGCTCCCCCTAAAGCGTTGTCGTACCCTCACCTGGACCCTAAACCGTCCCCGTCCCCTAACCCTAACCCTAGCCCGAACCCTAACCCTAACCCTTCCCCGAAGCCTGACCCTCACCCGTCCCCTAATCCTAACCCGTACGCTGACACTAACCCGCGCCCTCACACGTACGCTCCCCCGAAAGCGTTGTCGTACCCTCACCTGGACCCTAAACCGTCCCCGTCCCCTAACCCTAACCCTAGCCCGAACCCTAACCCTAACCCTTCCCCGAAGCCTGACCCTCACCCGTCCCCTAATCCTAACCCGTACGCTGACACTAACCCGCGCCCTCACACGTACGCTCCCCCTAAAGCGTTGTCGTACCCTCACCTGGACCCTAAACCGTCCCCGTCCCCTAACCCTAACCCTAGCCCGAACCCTAACCCTAAGCCTTCCCCGAAGCCTGACCCTCACCCGTCCCCTAATCGTAACCCGTACGCTGACACTAACCCGCGCCCTCACCCGTACGCTCCCCCTAAAGTGTTGTCGTACCCTCACCTGGACCCTAAACCGTCCCCGTTCCCTAACCCTAACCCTAGCCCGAACCCTAACCCTAACACTTCCCCAAAGCCTGACCCTCACCCGTCCCCTAATCCTAACCCGTACGCTGACACTAACCCGCGCCCTCACACGTACGCTCCCCCTAAAGCGTTGTCGTACCCTCACCTGGACCCTAAACCGTCCCCGTCCCCTAACCCTAACCCTAGCCCGAACCCTAACCCTAACCCTTCCCCGAAGCCTGACCCTCACCCGTCCCCTAATCCTAACCCGTACGCTGACACTAACCCGCGCCCTCACACGTACGCTCCCCCTAAAGCGTTGTCGTACCCTCACCTGGACCCTAAACCGTCCCCGTCCCCTAATCCTAACCCTCGCCCGAACCCTAACCCTAACCCTTCCCCGAAGCCTGACCCTCACCCGTCCCCTAATCCTAACCCGTACGCTGACACTAACCCGCGCCCTCACACGTACGCTCCCCCGAAAGCGTTGTCGTACACTCACCTGGACCCTAAACCGTCCCCGTCCCCTAACCCTAACCCTAGCCCGAACCCTAACCCTAACCCTTCCCCGAAGCCTGACCCTCACCCGTCCCCTAATCCTAACCCGTACGCTGACACTAACCCGCGCCCTCACACGTACGCTCCCCCTAAAGCGTTGTCGTACCCTCACCTGGACCCTAAACCGTCCCCGTCCCCTAATCCTAACCCTAGCCCGAACCCTAACCCTAACCCTTCCCCGAAGCCTGACCCTCACCCGTCCCCTAATCCTAACCCGTACGCTGACACTAACCCGCGCCCTCACACGTACGCTCCCCCTACAGCGTTGTCGTACCCTCACCTGGACCCTAAACCGTCCCCGTCCCCTAACCCTAACCCTAGCCCGAACCCTAACCCTAACCCTTCCCCGAAGCCTGACCCTCACCCGTCCCCTAATCCTAACCCGTACGCTGACACTAACCCGCGCCCTCACACGTACGCTCCCCCTAAAGCGTTGTCGTACCCTCACCTGGACCCTAAACCGTCCCCGTCCCCTAACCCTAACCCTAGCCCGAACCCTAACCCTAAACCTTCCCCGAAGCCTGACCCTCACCCGTCCCCTAATGCTAACCCGTACGCTGACACTAACCCGCGCTCTCACACGTACGCTCCCCCTAAAGCGTTGTCGTACCCTCACCTGGACCCTAAACCATCCCCGTCCCCTAACCCTAACCCTAGCCCGAACCCTAACCCTAACCCTTCCCCGAAGCCTGACCCTCACCCGTCCCCTAATCGTAACCCGTACGCTGACACTAACCCGCGCCCTCACCCGTACGCTCCCCCTAAAGCGTTGTCGTACCCTCACCTGGACCCTAAACCGTCCCCGTTCCCTAACCCTAACCCTAGCCCGAACCCTAACCCTAACCCTTCCCCGAAGCCTGACCCTCACCCGTCCCCTAATCCTAACCCGTACGCTGACACTAACCCGCGCCCTCACACGTACGCTCCCCCTAAAGCGTTGTCGTACCCTCACCTGGACCCTAAACCGTCCCCGTCCCCTAACCCTAACCCTAGCCTGAACCCTAACCCTAAACCTTCCCCGAAGCCTGACCCTCACCCGTCCCCTAATCCTAACCCGTACGCTGACACTAACCCGCGCCCTCACACGTACGCTCCCCCTAAAGCGTTGTCGTACCCTCACCTGGACCCTAAACCGTGTCCGTCCCCTAACCCTAACCCTAGCCCGAACCCTAACCCTAACCCTTCCCCGAAGCCTGACCCTCACCCGTCCCCTAATCCTAACCCGTACGCTGACACTAACCCGCGCCCTCACACGTACGCTCCCCCTAAAGCGTTGTCGTACCCTCACCTGGACCCTAAACCGTCCCCGTCCCCTAACCCTAACCCTAGCCCGAACCCTAACCCTAACCCTTCCCCGAAGCCTGACCCTCACCCGTCCCCTAATCCTAACCCGTACGCTGACACTAACCCGCGCCCTCACACGTACGCTCCCCCTAAAGCGTTGTCGTACCCTCACCTGGACCCTAAACCGTCCCCGTCCCCTAACCCTAACCCTAGCCCGAACCCTAACCCTAACCCTTCCCCGAAGCCTGACCCTCACCCGTCCCCTAATCCTAACCCGTACGCTGACACTAACCTGCGCCCTCACACGTACGCTCACCCGAAAGCGTTGTCGTACCCTCACCTGGACCCTAAACCGTCCCCGTTCCCTAACCCTAACCCTAGCCCGAACCCTATCCCTAACCCCTACTCGAAGCCTTACCCTCACCCGTCCACTAATCCTAACCCGTACGCTGACACTAACCCGCGCCCTCACACGTACGCTCCCCCTAAAGCGTTGTCGTACCCTCACCTGGACCCTAAACCGTCCCCGTCCCCGAACCCTAACCCTAGCCCGAACCCTAACCCTAACCCTTCCCCGAAGCCTGACCCTCACCCGTCCCATAATCCTAACCCGTACGCTGACACTAACCCGCGCCCTCACACGTACGCTCCCCCTAAAGCGTTGTCGTACCCTCACCTGGACCCTAAACCGTCCCCGTCCCCTAACCCTAACCCTAGCCTGAACCCTAACCCTAACCCTTCCCCGAAGCCTGACCCTCACCCGTGCCCTAATCCTAACCCGTACGCTGACACTAACCCACACCCTCACACGTACGCTCCCCCTAAAGCGTTGTCGTACCCTCACCTGGACCCTAAACCGTCCCCGTCCCCGTCCCCTAACCCTAGCCCGAACCCTAACCCTAACCCTTCCCCGAAGCCTGACCCTCACCCGTCCCCTAATCCTAACCCGTACGCTGACACTAACCTGCGCCCTCACACGTACGCTCCCCCTAAAGCGTTGTCGTACCCTCACCTGGACCCTAAACCGTCCCCGTCCCCTAACCCTAACCCTAGCCCGAACCCTAACCCTAACCCTTCCCCGAAGCCTGACCCTCACCCGTCCCCTAATCCTAACCCGTACGCTGACACTAACCCGCGCCCTCACACCTACGCTCCCCCTAAAGCGTTGTCGTACCCTCACCTGGACCCTAAACCGTCCCCGTCCCCTAATCCTAACCCTCGCCCGAACCCTAACCCTAACCCTTCCCCGAAGCCTGACCCTCACCCGTCCCCTAATCCTAACCCGTACGCTGACACTAACCCGCGCCCTCACACGTACGCTCCCCCTAAAGCGTTGTCGTACCCTCACCTGGACCCTAAACCTTCCCCGTCCCCTAACACTAACCCTAGCCTGAACCCTAACCCTAACCCTTCCCAGAAGCCTGACCCTCACCCGTCCCCTAATCCTAACCCGTACGCTGACACTAACCCGCGCCCTCACACGTACGCTCCCCCTAAAGCGTTGTCGTACCCTCACCTGGACCCTAAACCGTCCCCGTCCCCTAACCCTAACCCTAGCCCGAACCCTAACCCTAAACCTTCCCCGAAGCCTGACCCTCACCCGTCCCCTAATGCTAACCCGTACGCTGACACTAACCCGCGCCCTCACACGTACGCTCCCCCTAAAGCGTTGTCGTACCCTCACCTGGACCCTAAACCGTCCCCGTCCCCTAACCCTAACCCTAGCCCGAACCCTAACCCTAACCCTTCCCCGAAGCCTGACCCTCACCCGTCCCCTAATCCTAACCCGTACGCTGACACTAACCCGCGCCCTCACACGTACGCTCCCCCTAAAGCGTTGTCGTACCCTCACCTGGACCCTAAACCGTCCCCGTCCCCTAACCCTAACCCTAGCCCGAACCCTAACCCTAACCCTTCCCCGAAGCCTGACCCTCACCCGTCCCCTAATCCTAACCCATACGCTGACACTAACCCGCGCCCTCACACGTACGCTCCCCCTAAAGCGTTGTCGTACCCTCACCTGGACCCTAAACTGTCCCCGTCCCCTAACCCTAACCCTAGCCCGAACCCTAACCCTAACCCTTCCCCGAAGCCTGACCCTCAGCCGTCCCCTAATCCTAACCCGTACGCTGACACTAACCTGCGCCCACACACGTACGCTCCCCCGAAAGCGTTGTCGTACCCTCACCTGGACCCTAAACCGTCCCCGTTCCCTAACCCTAACCCTAGCCCGAACCCTATCCCTAACCCCTACCCGAAGCCTTACCCTCACCCGTCCACTAATCCTAACCCGTACGCTGACACTAACCCGCGCCCTCACACGTACGCTCCCCCTAAAGCGTTGTCGTACCCTCACCTGGACCCTAAACCGTCCCCGTCCCCTAACCCTAACCCTAGCCCGAACCCTAACCCTAACCCTTCCCCGAAGCCTGACCCTCACCCGTCCCCTAATCCTAACCCGTACGCTGACACTAACCCGCGCCCTCACACGTACGCTCCCCCTAAAGCGTTGTCGTACCCTCACCTGGACCCTAAACCGTCCCCGTCCCCTAACCCTAACCCTAGCCCGAACCCTAACCCTAACCCTTCCCCGAAGCCTGACCCTCACCCGTCCCCTAATCCTAACCCGTACGCTGACACTAACCTGCGCCCTCACACGTACGCTCACCCGAAAGCGTTGTCGTACCCTCACCTGGACCCTAAACCGTCCCCGTTCCCTAACCCTAACCCTAGCCCGAACCCTATCCCTAACCCCTACCCGAAGCCTTACCCTCACCCGTCCACTAATCCTAACCCGTACGCTGACACTAACCCGCGCCCTCACACGTACGCTCCCCCTAAAGCGTTGTCGTACCCTCACCTGGACCCTAAACCGTCCCCGTCCCCGAACCCTAACCCTAGCCCGAACCCTAACCCTAACCCTTCCCCGAAGCCTGACCCTCACCCGTCCCATAATCCTAACCCGTACGCTGACACTAACCCGCGCCCTCACACGTACGCTCCCCCTAAAGCGTTGTCGTACCCTCACCTGGACCCTAAACCGTCCCCGTCCCCTAACCCTAACCCTAGCCTGAACCCTAACCCTAACCCTTCCCCGAAGCCTGACCCTCACCCGTGCCCTAATCCTAACCCGTACGCTGACACTAACCCACACCCTCACACGTACGCTCCCCCTAAAGCGTTGTCGTACCCTCACCTGGACCCTAAACCGTCCCCGTCCCCGTCCCCTAACCCTAGCCCGAACCCTAACCCTAACCCTTCCCCGAAGCCTGACCCTCACCCGTCCCCTAATCCTAACCCGTACGCTGACACTAACCTGCGCCCTCACACGTACGCTCCCCCTAAAGCGTTGTCGTACCCTCACCTGGACCCTAAACCGTCCCCGTCCCCTAACCCTAACCCTAGCCCGAACCCTAACCCTAACCCTTCCCCGAAGCCTGACCCTCACCCGTCCCCTAATCCTAACCCGTACGCTGACACTAACCCGCGCCCTCACACCTACGCTCCCCCTAAAGCGTTGTCGTACCCTCACCTGGACCCTAAACCGTCCCCGTCCCCTAATCCTAACCCTCGCCCGAACCCTAACCCTAACCCTTCCCCGAAGCCTGACCCTCACCCGTCCCCTAATCCTAACCCGTACGCTGACACTAACCCGCGCCCTCACACGTACGCTCCCCCTAAAGCGTTGTCGTACCCTCACCTGGACCCTAAACCTTCCCCGTCCCCTAACACTAACCCTAGCCTGAACCCTAACCCTAACCCTTCCCAGAAGCCTGACCCTCACCCGTCCCCTAATCCTAACCCGTACGCTGACACTAACCCGCGCCCTCACACGTACGCTCCCCCTAAAGCGTTGTCGTACCCTCACCTGGACCCTAAACCGTCCCCGTCCCCTAACCCTAACCCTAGCCCGAACCCTAACCCTAAACCTTCCCCGAAGCCTGACCCTCACCCGTCCCCTAATGCTAACCCGTACGCTGACACTAACCCGCGCCCTCACACGTACGCTCCCCCTAAAGCGTTGTCGTACCCTCACCTGGACCCTAAACCGTCCCCGTCCCCTAACCCTAACCCTAGCCCGAACCCTAACCCTAACCCTTCCCCGAAGCCTGACCCTCACCCGTCCCCTAATCCTAACCCGTTCGCTGACACTAACCCGCGCCCTCACACGTACGCTCCCCCTAAAGCGTTGTCGTACCCTCACCTGGACCCTAAACCGTCCCCGTCCCCTAACCCTAACCCTAGCCCGAACCCTAACCCTAACCCTTCCCCGAAGCCTGACCCTCACCCGTCCCCTAATCCTAACCCATACGCTGACACTAACCCGCGCCCTCACACGTACGCTCCCCCTAAAGCGTTGTCGTACCCTCACCTGGACCCTAAACTGTCCCCGTCCCCTAACCCTAACCCTAGCCCGAACCCTAACCCTAACCCTTCCCCGAAGCCTGACCCTCAGCCGTCCCCTAATCCTAACCCGTACGCTGACACTAACCTGCGCCCACACACGTACGCTCCCCCGAAAGCGTTGTCGTACCCTCACCTGGACCCTAAACCGTCCCCGTTCCCTAACCCTAACCCTAGCCCGAACCCTATCCCTAACCCCTACCCGAAGCCTTACCCTCACCCGTCCACTAATCCTAACCCGTACGCTGACACTAACCCGCGCCCTCACACGTACGCTCCCCCTAAAGCGTTGTCGTACCCTCACCTGGACCCTAAACCGTCCCCGTCCCCTAACCCTAACCCTAGCCCGAACCCTAACCCTAACCCTTCCCCGAAGCCTGACCCTCACCCGTCCCCTAATCCTAACCCGTACGCTGACACTAACCCGCGCCCTCACACGTACGCTCCCCCTAAAGCGTTGTCGTACCCTCACCTGGACCCTAAACCGTCCCCGTCCCCTAACCCTAACCCTAGCCCGAACCCTAACCCTAACCCTTCCCCGAAGCCTGACCCTCACCCGTCCCCTAATCCTAACCCGTACGCTGACACTAACCTGCGCCCTCACACGTACGCTCACCCGAAAGCGTTGTCGTACCCTCACCTGGACCCTAAACCGTCCCCGTTCCCTAACCCTAACCCTAGCCCGAACCCTATCCCTAACCCCTACCCGAAGCCTTACCCTCACCCGTCCACTAATCCTAACCCGTACGCTGACACTAACCCGCGCCCTCACACGTACGCTCCCCCTAAAGCGTTGTCGTACCCTCACCTGGACCCTAAACCGTCCCCGTCCCCGAACCCTAACCCTAGCCCGAACCCTAACCCTAACCCTTCCCCGAAGCCTGACCCTCACCCGTCCCATAATCCTAACCCGTACGCTCACACTAACCCGCGCCCTCACACGTACGCTCCCCCTAAAGCGTTGTCGTACCCTCACCTGGACCCTAAACCGTCCCCGTCCCCTAACCCTAACCCTAGCCTGAACCCTAACCCTAACCCTTCCCCGAAGCCTGACCCTCACCCGTGCCCTAATCCTAACCCGTACGCTGACACTAACCCACACCCTCACACGTACGCTCCCCCTAAAGCGTTGTCGTACCCTCACCTGGACCCTAAACCGTCCCCGTCCCCGTCCCCTAACCCTAGCCCGAACCCTAACCCTAACCCTTCCCCGAAGCCTGACCCTCACCCGTCCCCTAATCCTAACCCGTACGCTGACACTAACCTGCGCCCTCACACGTACGCTCCCCCTAAAGCGTTGTCGTACCCTCACCTGGACCCTAAACCGTCCCCGTCCCCTAACCCTAACCCTAGCCCGAACCCTAACCCTAACCCTTCCCCGAAGCCTGACCCTCACCCGTCCCCTAATCCTAACCCGTACGCTGACACTAACCCGCGCCCTCACACCTACGCTCCCCCTAAAGCGTTGTCGTACCCTCACCTGGACCCTAAACCGTCCCCGTCCCCTAATCCTAACCCTCGCCCGAACCCTAACCCTAACCCTTCCCCGAAGCCTGACCCTCACCCGTCCCCTAATCCTAACCCGTACGCTGACACTAACCCGCGCCCTCACACGTACGCTCCCCCTAAAGCGTTGTCGTACCCTCACCTGGACCCTAAACCTTCCCCGTCCCCTAACACTAACCCTAGCCTGAACCCTAACCCTAACCCTTCCCAGAAGCCTGACCCTCACCCGTCCCCTAATCCTAACCCGTACGCTGACACTAACCCGCGCCCTCACACGTACGCTCCCCCTAAAGCGTTGTCGTACCCTCACCTGGACCCTAAACCGTCCCCGTCCCCTAACCCTAACCCTAGCCCGAACCCTAACCCTAAACCTTCCCCGAAGCCTGACCCTCACCCGTCCCCTAATGCTAACCCGTACGCTGACACTAACCCGCGCCCTCACACGTACGCTCCCCCTAAAGCGTTGTCGTACCCTCACCTGGACCCTAAACCGTCCCCGTCCCCTAACCCTAACCCTAGCCCGAACCCTAACCCTAACCCTTCCCCGAAGCCTGACCCTCACCCGTCCCCTAATCCTAACCCGTACGCTGACACTAACCCGCGCCCTCACACGTACGCTCCCCCTAAAGCGTTGTCGTACCCTCACCTGGACCCTAAACCGTCCCCGTCCCCTAACCCTAACCCTAGCCCGAACCCTAACCCTAACCCTTCCCCGAAGCCTGACCCTCACCCGTCCCCTAATCCTAACCCATACGCTGACACTAACCCGCGCCCTCACACGTACGCTCCCCCTAAAGCGTTGTCGTACCCTCACCTGGACCCTAAACTGTCCCCGTCCCCTAACCCTAACCCTAGCCCGAACCCTAACCCTAACCCTTCCCCGAAGCCTGACCCTCAGCCGTCCCCTAATCCTAACCCGTACGCTGACACTAACCTGCGCCCACACACGTACGCTCCCCCGAAAGCGTTGTCGTACCCTCACCTGGACCCTAAACCGTCCCCGTTCCCTAACCCTAACCCTAGCCCGAACCCTATCCCTAACCCCTACCCGAAGCCTTACCCTCACCCGTCCACTAATCCTAACCCGTACGCTGACACTAACCCGCGCCCTCACACGTACGCTCCCCCTAAAGCGTTGTCGTACCCTCACCTGGACCCTAAACCGTCCCCGTCCCCTAACCCTAACCCTAGCCCGAACCCTAACCCTAACCCTTCCCCGAAGCCTGACCCTCACCCGTCCCCTAATCCTAACCCGTACGCTGACACTAACCCGCGCCCTCACACGTACGCTCCCCCTAAAGCGTTGTCGTACCCTCACCTGGACCCTAAACTGTCCCGGTACCCTAACCCTAACCCTAGCCCGAACCCTAACCCTAACGCTTCCCCGAAGCCTGACCCTCACCCGTCCCCTAATCCTAACCCGTACGCTGACACTAACCCGCGCCCTCACACGTACGCTCCCCCTAAAGCGTTGTCGTACCCTCACCTGGACCCTAAACCGTCCCCGTCCCCTAACCCTAACCCTAGCCCGAACCCTAACCCTAACCCTTCCCCGAAGCCTGACCCTCACCCGTCCCCTAATCCTAACCCTTACGCTGACACTAACCCGCGCCCTCACACGTACGCTCCCCCTAAAGCGTTGTCGTACCCTCACCTGGACCCTAAACCGTCCCCGTCCCCTAATCCTAACCCTCGCCCGAACCCTAACCCTAACCCTTCCCCGAAGCCTGACCCTCACCCGTCCCCTAATCCTAACCCGTACGCTGACACTAACCCGCGCCCTCACACGTACGCTCCCCCTAAAGCGTTGTCGTACCCTCACCTGGACCCTAAACCGTCCCCGTCCCCTAACCCTAACCCTAGCCCGAACCCTAACCCTAACCCTTCCCCGAAGCCTGACCCTCACCCGTCCCCTAATCCTAACCCGTACGCTGACACTAACCCGCGCCCTCACACGTACGCTCCCCCTAAAGCGTTGTCGTACCCTCACCTGGACCCTAAACCGTCCCCGTCCCCTAACCCTAACCCTAGCCCGAACCCTAACCCTAACCCTTCCCCGAAGCCTGACCCTCACCCGTCCCCTAATCCTAACCCGTACGCTGACACTAACCCACGCCCTCACACGTACGCTCCCCCTAAAGCGTTGTCGTACCCTCACCTGGACCCTAAACCGTCCCCGTCCCCTAATCCTAACCCTCGCCCGAACCCTAACCCTAACCCTTCCCCGAAGCCTGACCCTCACCCGTCCCCTAATCCTAACCCGTACGCTGACACTAACCCGCGCCCTCACACGTACGCTCCCCCGAATGCGTTGTCGTACACTCACCTGGACCCTAAACCGTCCCCGTCCCCTAACCCTAACCCTAGCCCGAACCCTAACCCTAACCCTTCCCCGAAGCCTGACCCTCACCCGTCCCCTAAACCTAACCCGTACGCTGACACTAACCCGCGCCCTCACACGTACACTCCCCCTAAAGCGTTGTCGTACCCTCACCTGGACCCTAAACCGTCCCCGTCCCCTAATCCTAACCCTAGCCCGAACCCTAACCCTAAACCTTCCCCGAAGCCTGACCCTCACCCGTCCCCTAATGCTAACCCGTACGCTGACACTAACCCGCGCCCTCACACGTACGCTCCCCCTAAAGCGTTGTCGTACCCTCACCTGGACCCTAAACCATCCCCGTCCCCTAACCCTAACCCTAGCCCGAACCCTAACCCTAACCCTTTCCCGAAGCCTGACCCTCACCCGTCCCCTAATCCTAACCCGTACGCTGACACTAACCCGCGCCCTCACACGTACGCTCCCCCTAAAGCGTTGTCGTACCCTCACCTGGACCCTAAACCGTCCCCGTCCCCTAACCCTAACCCTAGCCTGAACCCTAACCCTAACCCTTCCCCGAAGCCTGACCCTCACCAGTCCCCTAATCCTAACCCGTACGCTGACACTAACCCGCGCCCTCACACGTACGCTCCCCCTAAAGCGTTGTCGTACCCTCACCTGGACCCTAAACCGTCCCCGTCCCCGTCCCCTAACCCTAGCCTGAACCCTAACCCTAACCCTTCCCCGAAGCCTGACGCTCACCCGTCCCCTAATCCTAACCCGTACGCTGACACTAACCTGCGCCCTCACACGTACGCTCCCCCTAAAGCGTTGTCGTACCCTCACCTGGACCCTAAACCGTCCCCGTCCCCTAACCCTAACCCTAGCCCGAACCATAACCCTAACCCTTCCCCGAAGCCTGACCCTCACCCGTCCCCTAATCCTAACCCGTACGCTGACACTAACCCGCGCCCTCACACGTACGCTCCCCCTAAAGCGTTGTCGTACCCTCACCTGGACCCTAAACCGTCCCCGTCCCCTAATCCTAACCCTCGCCCGAACCCTAACCCTAACCCTTCCCCGAAGCCTGACCCTCACCCGTCCCCTAATCCTAACCCGTACGCTGACACTAACCCGCGCCCTCACACGTACGCTCCCCCTAAAGCGTTGTCGTACCCTCACCTGGACCCTAAACCGTACCCGTCCCCTAACGCTAACCCTAGCCTGAACCCTAACCCTAACCCTTCCCCGAAGCCTGACCCTCACCCGTCCCCTAATCCTAACCCGTACGCTGACACTAAGCCGCGCCCGCACACGTACGCTCCCCCTAAACCGTTGTCGTACCCTCACCTGGACCCTAAACCGTCCCCGTCCCCTAACCTTAACCCTAGCCCGAACCCTAGCCTTAACCCTTCCCCGAAGCCTGACCCTCACCCGTCCCCTAATCCTAACCCGTACGCTGACACGAACCCGCGCCCTCACACGTACGCTCCCCCTAGAGCGTTGTCGTACCCTCACGTGGACCCTAAAACGTCCCCGTCCCCTAACCCTAACCCTAGCCCGAACCCTAACCCTACACTTCCCCGAAGCCTGACCCTCAGCCGTCCACTAATCCTAACCCGTACGCTGACACTAACCCGCGCCCTCACACGTACACTCCCCCTAGAGCGTTGTCGTACCCTCACCTGGACCCTAAACCGTCCCCGTCCCCTAACCCTAACCCTAGCCCGAACCCTAAACCTAACTCTTCCCCGAAGCCTGACCCTCAGCCGTCCCCTAATCCTAACCCGTACGCTGACACTAACCCACGCCCTCATACGTACGCTCCCCCTAGAGCGTTGTCGTACCGTTACCTGGACCCTAAACCCTCCCCGTCCCCTAACCCTAACCCTAGCCCGAACCCTAACCCTAACCCTTCCCCGAAGCCTGACCCTCACCCGTCCCCTAATCCTAACCCGTACGCTGACACTAACCCGCGCCCTCACACGTACGCTCCCCCTAAAGCGTTGTCGTACCCTCACCTGGACCCTAAACCGTCCCCGTCCCCGAACCCTAACCCTAGCCCGAACCCTAACCCTAACACTTCCCCGAAGCCTGACCCTCACCCGTCCCATAATCCTAACCCGTACGCTGACACTAACCCGCGCCCTCACACGTACGCTCCCCCTAAAGCGTTGTCGTACCCTCACCTGGACCCTAAACCGTCCCCGTCCCCTAACCCTAACCCTAGCCTGAACCCTAACCCTAACCCTTCCCCGAAGCCTGACCCTCACCCGTGCCCTAATCCTAACCCGTACGCTGACACTAACCCACACCCTCACACGTACGCTCCCCCTAAAGCGTTGTCGTACCCTCACCTGGACCCTAAACCGTCCCCGTCCCCGTCCCCTAACCCTAGCCCGAACCCTAACCCTAACCCTTCCCCGAAGCCTGACCCTCACCCGTCCCCTAATCCTAACCCGTACGCTGACACTAACCTGCGCCCTCACACGTACGCTCCCCCTAAAGCGTTGTCGTACCCTCACCTGGACCCTAAACCGTCCCCGTCCCCTAACCCTAACCCTAGCCCGAACCCTAACCCTAACCCTTCCCCGAAGCCTGACCCTCACCCGTCCCCTAATCCTAACCCGTACGCTGACACTAACCCGCGCCCTCACACCTACGCTCCCCCTAAAGCGTTGTCGTACCCTCACCTGGACCCTAAACCGTCCCCGTCCCCTAATCCTAACCCTCGCCCGAACCCTAACCCTAACCCTTCCCCGAAGCCTGACCCTCACCCGTCCCCTAATCCTAACCCGTACGCTGACACTAACCCGCGCCCTCACACGTACGCTCCCCCTAAAGCGTTGTCGTACCCTCACCTGGACCCTAAACCTTCCCCGTCCCCTAACACTAACCCTAGCCTGAACCCTAACCCTAACCCTTCCCAGAAGCCTGACCCTCACCCGTCCCCTAATCCTAACCCGTACGCTGACACTAACCCGCGCCCTCACACGTACGCTCCCCCTAAAGCGTTGTCGTACCCTCACCTGGACCCTAAACCGTCCCCGTCCCCTAACCCTAACCCTAGCCCGAACCCTAACCCTAAACCTTCCCCGAAGCCTGACCCTCACCCGTCCCCTAATGCTAACCCGTACGCTGACACTAACCCGCGCCCTCACACGTACGCTCCCCCTAAAGCGTTGTCGTACCCTCACCTGGACCCTAAACCGTCCCCGTCCCCTAACCCTAACCCTAGCCCGAACCCTAACCCTAACCCTTCCCCGAAGCCTGACCCTCACCCGTCCCCTAATCCTAACCCGTACGCTGACACTAACCCGCGCCCTCACACGTACGCTCCCCCTAAAGCGTTGTCGTACCCTCACCTGGACCCTAAACCGTCCCCGTCCCCTAACCCTAACCCTAGCCCGAACCCTAACCCTAACCCTTCCCCGAAGCCTGACCCTCACCCGTCCCCTAATCCTAACCCATACGCTGACACTAACCCGCGCCCTCACACGTACGCTCCCCCTAAAGCGTTGTCGTACCCTCACCTGGACCCTAAACTGTCCCCGTCCCCTAACCCTAACCCTAGCCCGAACCCTAACCCTAACCCTTCCCCGAAGCCTGACCCTCAGCCGTCCCCTAATCCTAACCCGTACGCTGACACTAACCTGCGCCCACACACGTACGCTCCCCCGAAAGCGTTGTCGTACCCTCACCTGGACCCTAAACCGTCCCCGTTCCCTAACCCTAACCCTAGCCCGAACCCTATCCCTAACCCCTACCCGAAGCCTTACCCTCACCCGTCCACTAATCCTAACCCGTACGCTGACACTAACCCGCGCCCTCACACGTACGCTCCCCCTAAAGCGTTGTCGTACCCTCACCTGGACCCTAAACCGTCCCCGTCCCCTAACCCTAACCCTAGCCCGAACCCTAACCCTAACCCTTCCCCGAAGCCTGACCCTCACCCGTCCCCTAATCCTAACCCGTACGCTGACACTAACCCGCGCCCTCACACGTACGCTCCCCCTAAAGCGTTGTCGTACCCTCACCTGGACCCTAAACCGTCCCCGTCCCCTAACCCTAACCCTAGCCCGAACCCTAACACTAACCCATCCCCGAAGCCTGACCCTCACCCGTCCCCTAATCCTAACCCGTACGCTGACACTAACCCGCGCCCTCACACGTACGCTCCCCCTAAAGCGTTGTCGTACCCTCACCTGGACCCTAAACCGTCCCCGTCCCCTAACCCTAACCCTAGCCCGAACCCTAACCCTAACCCTTCCCCGAAGCCTGACCCTCACCCGTCCCCTAATCCTAACCCGTACGCTGACACTAACCTGCGCCCTCACACGTACGCTCACCCGAAAGCGTTGTCGTACCCTCACCTGGACCCTAAACCGTCCCCGTTCCCTAACCCTAACCCTAGCCCGAACCCTATCCCTAACCCCTACCCGAAGCCTTACCCTCACCCGTCCACTAATCCTAACCCGTACGCTGACACTAACCCGCGCCCTCACACGTACGCTCCCCCTAAAGCGTTGTCGTACCCTCACCTGGACCCTAAACCGTCCCCGTCCCCGAACCCTAACCCTAGCCCGAACCCTAACCCTAACCCTTCCCCGAAGCCTGACCCTCACCCGTCCCATAATCCTAACCCGTACGCTGACACTAACCCGCGCCCTCACACGTACGCTCCCCCTAAAGCGTTGTCGTACCCTCACCTGGACCCTAAACCGTCCCCGTCCCCTAACCCTAACCCTAGCCTGAACCCTAACCCTAACCCTTCCCCGAAGCCTGACCCTCACCCGTGCCCTAATCCTAACCCGTACGCTGACACTAACCCACACCCTCACACGTACGCTCCCCCTAAAGCGTTGTCGTACCCTCACCTGGACCCTAAACCGTCCCCGTCCCCGTCCCCTAACCCTAGCCCGAACCCTAACCCTAACCCTTCCCCGAAGCCTGACCCTCACCCGTCCCCTAATCCTAACCCGTACGCTGACACTAACCTGCGCCCTCACACGTACGCTCCCCCTAAAGCGTTGTCGTACCCTCACCTGGACCCTAAACCGTCCCCGTCCCCTAACCCTAACCCTAGCCCGAACCCTAACCCTAACCCTTCCCCGAAGCCTGACCCTCACCCGTCCCCTAATCCTAACCCGTACGCTGACACTAACCCGCGCCCTCACACCTACGCTCCCCCTAAAGCGTTGTCGTACCCTCACCTGGACCCTAAACCGTCCCCGTCCCCTAATCCTAACCCTCGCCCGAACCCTAACCCTAACCCTTCCCCGAAGCCTGACCCTCACCCGTCCCCTAATCCTAACCCGTACGCTGACACTAACCCGCGCCCTCACACGTACGCTCCCCCTAAAGCGTTGTCGTACCCTCACCTGGACCCTAAACCTTCCCCGTCCCCTAACACTAACCCTAGCCTGAACCCTAACCCTAACCCTTCCCAGAAGCCTGACCCTCACCCGTCCCCTAATCCTAACCCGTACGCTGACACTAACCCGCGCCCTCACACGTACGCTCCCCCTAAAGCGTTGTCGTACCCTCACCTGGACCCTAAACCGTCCCCGTCCCCTAACCCTAACCCTAGCCCGAACCCTAACCCTAAACCTTCCCCGAAGCCTGACCCTCACCCGTCCCCTAATGCTAACCCGTACGCTGACACTAACCCGCGCCCTCACACGTACGCTCCCCCTAAAGCGTTGTCGTACCCTCACCTGGACCCTAAACCGTCCCCGTCCCCTAACCCTAACCCTAGCCCGAACCCTAACCCTAACCCTTCCCCGAAGCCTGACCCTCACCCGTCCCCTAATCCTAACCCGTACGCTGACACTAACCCGCGCCCTCACACGTACGCTCCCCCTAAAGCGTTGTCGTACCCTCACCTGGACCCTAAACTGTCCCCGTCCCCTAACCCTAACCCTAGCCCGAACCCTAACCCTAACCCTTCCCCGAAGCCTGACCCTCAGCCGTCCCCTAATCCTAACCCGTACGCTGACACTAACCTGCGCCCACACACGTACGCTCCCCCGAAAGCGTTGTCGTACCCTCACCTGGACCCTAAACCGTCCCCGTTCCCTAACCCTAACCCTAGCCCGAACCCTATCCCTAACCCCTACCCGAAGCCTTACCCTCACCCGTCCACTAATCCTAACCCGTACGCTGACACTAACCCGCGCCCTCACACGTACGCTCCCCCTAAAGCGTTGTCGTACCCTCACCTGGACCCTAAACCGTCCCCGTCCCCTAACCCTAACCCTAGCCCGAACCCTAACCCTAACCCTTCCCCGAAGCCTGACCCTCACCCGTCCCCTAATCCTAACCCGTACGCTGACACTAACCCGCGCCCTCACACGTACGCTCCCCCTAAAGCGTTGTCGTACCCTCACCTGGACCCTAAACCGTCCCCGTCCCCTAACCCTAACCCTAGCCCGAACCCTAACCCTAACCCTTCCCCGAAGCCTGACCCTCACCCGTCCCCTAATCCTAACCCGTACGCTGACACTAACCTGCGCCCTCACACGTACGCTCACCCGAAAGCGTTGTCGTACCCTCACCTGGACCCTAAACCGTCCCCGTTCCCTAACCCTAACCCTAGCCCGAACCCTATCCCTAACCCCTACCCGAAGCCTTACCCTCACCCGTCCACTAATCCTAACCCGTACGCTGACACTAACCCGCGCCCTCACACGTACGCTCCCCCTAAAGCGTTGTCGTACCCTCACCTGGACCCTAAACCGTCCCCGTCCCCGAACCCTAACCCTAGCCCGAACCCTAACCCTAACCCTTCCCCGAAGCCTGACCCTCACCCGTCCCATAATCCTAACCCGTACGCTGACACTAACCCGCGCCCTCACACGTACGCTCCCCCTAAAGCGTTGTCGTACCCTCACCTGGACCCTAAACCGTCCCCGTCCCCTAACCCTAACCCTAGCCTGAACCCTAACCCTAACCCTTCCCCGAAGCCTGACCCTCACCCGTGCCCTAATCCTAACCCGTACGCTGACACTAACCCACACCCTCACACGTACGCTCCCCCTAAAGCGTTGTCGTACCCTCACCTGGACCCTAAACCGTCCCCGTCCCCGTCCCCTAACCCTAGCCCGAACCCTAACCCTAACCCTTCCCCGAAGCCTGACCCTCACCCGTCCCCTAATCCTAACCCGTACGCTGACACTAACCTGCGCCCTCACACGTACGCTCCCCCTAAAGCGTTGTCGTACCCTCACCTGGACCCTAAACCGTCCCCGTCCCCTAACCCTAACCCTAGCCCGAACCCTAACCCTAACCCTTCCCCGAAGCCTGACCCTCACCCGTCCCCTAATCCTAACCCGTACGCTGACACTAACCCGCGCCCTCACACCTACGCTCCCCCTAAAGCGTTGTCGTACCCTCACCTGGACCCTAAACCGTCCCCGTCCCCTAATCCTAACCCTCGCCCGAACCCTAACCCTAACCCTTCCCCGAAGCCTGACCCTCACCCGTCCCCTAATCCTAACCCGTACGCTGACACTAACCCGCGCCCTCACACGTACGCTCCCCCTAAAGCGTTGTCGTACCCTCACCTGGACCCTAAACCTTCCCCGTCCCCTAACACTAACCCTAGCCTGAACCCTAACCCTAACCCTTCCCAGAAGCCTGACCCTCACCCGTCCCCTAATCCTAACCCGTACGCTGACACTAACCCGCGCCCTCACACGTACGCTCCCCCTAAAGCGTTGTCGTACCCTCACCTGGACCCTAAACCGTCCCCGTCCCCTAACCCTAACCCTAGCCCGAACCCTAACCCTAAACCTTCCCCGAAGCCTGACCCTCACCCGTCCCCTAATGCTAACCCGTACGCTGACACTAACCCGCGCCCTCACACGTACGCTCCCCCTAAAGCGTTGTCGTACCCTCACCTGGACCCTAAACCGTCCCCGTCCCCTAACCCTAACCCTAGCCCGAACCCTAACCCTAACCCTTCCCCGAAGCCTGACCCTCACCCGTCCCCTAATCCTAACCCGTACGCTGACACTAACCCGCGCCCTCACACGTACGCTCCCCCTAAAGCGTTGTCGTACCCTCACCTGGACCCTAAACCGTCCCCGTCCCCTAACCCTAACCCTAGCCCGAACCCTAACCCTAACCCTTCCCCGAAGCCTGACCCTCACCCGTCCCCTAATCCTAACCCATACGCTGACACTAACCCGCGCCCTCACACGTACGCTCCCCCTAAAGCGTTGTCGTACCCTCACCTGGACCCTAAACTGTCCCCGTCCCCTAACCCTAACCCTAGCCCGAACCCTAACCCTAACCCTTCCCCGAAGCCTGACCCTCAGCCGTCCCCTAATCCTAACCCGTACGCTGACACTAACCTGCGCCCACACACGTACGCTCCCCCGAAAGCGTTGTCGTACCCTCACCTGGACCCTAAACCGTCCCCGTTCCCTAACCCTAACCCTAGCCCGAACCCTATCCCTAACCCCTACCCGAAGCCTTACCCTCACCCGTCCACTAATCCTAACCCGTACGCTGACACTAACCCGCGCCCTCACACGTACGCTCCCCCTAAAGCGTTGTCGTACCCTCACCTGGACCCTAAACCGTCCCCGTCCCCTAACCCTAACCCTAGCCCGAACCCTAACCCTAACCCTTCCCCGAAGCCTGACCCTCACCCGTCCCCTAATCCTAACCCGTACGCTGACACTAACCCGCGCCCTCACACGTACGCTCCCCCTAAAGCGTTGTCGTACCCTCACCTGGACCCTAAACCGTCCCCGTCCCCTAACCCTAACCCTAGCCCGAACCCTAACCCTAACCCTTCCCCGAAGCCTGACCCTCACCCGTCCCCTAATCCTAACCCGTACGCTGACACTAACCTGCGCCCTCACACGTACGCTCACCCGAAAGCGTTGTCGTACCCTCACCTGGACCCTAAACCGTCCCCGTTCCCTAACCCTAACCCTAGCCCGAACCCTATCCCTAACCCCTACCCGAAGCCTTACCCTCACCCGTCCACTAATCCTAACCCGTACGCTGACACTAACCCGCGCCCTCACACGTACGCTCCCCCTAAAGCGTTGTCGTACCCTCACCTGGACCCTAAACCGTCCCCGTCCCCGAACCCTAACCCTAGCCCGAACCCTAACCCTAACCCTTCCCCGAAGCCTGACCCTCACCCGTCCCATAATCCTAACCCGTACGCTCACACTAACCCGCGCCCTCACACGTACGCTCCCCCTAAAGCGTTGTCGTACCCTCACCTGGACCCTAAACCGTCCCCGTCCCCTAACCCTAACCCTAGCCTGAACCCTAACCCTAACCCTTCCCCGAAGCCTGACCCTCACCCGTGCCCTAATCCTAACCCGTACGCTGACACTAACCCACACCCTCACACGTACGCTCCCCCTAAAGCGTTGTCGTACCCTCACCTGGACCCTAAACCGTCCCCGTCCCCGTCCCCTAACCCTAGCCCGAACCCTAACCCTAACCCTTCCCCGAAGCCTGACCCTCACCCGTCCCCTAATCCTAACCCGTACGCTGACACTAACCTGCGCCCTCACACGTACGCTCCCCCTAAAGCGTTGTCGTACCCTCACCTGGACCCTAAACCGTCCCCGTCCCCTAACCCTAACCCTAGCCCGAACCCTAACCCTAACCCTTCCCCGAAGCCTGACCCTCACCCGTCCCCTAATCCTAACCCGTACGCTGACACTAACCCGCGCCCTCACACCTACGCTCCCCCTAAAGCGTTGTCGTACCCTCACCTGGACCCTAAACCGTCCCCGTCCCCTAATCCTAACCCTCGCCCGAACCCTAACCCTAACCCTTCCCCGAAGCCTGACCCTCACCCGTCCCCTAATCCTAACCCGTACGCTGACACTAACCCGCGCCCTCACACGTACGCTCCCCCTAAAGCGTTGTCGTACCCTCACCTGGACCCTAAACCTTCCCCGTCCCCTAACACTAACCCTAGCCTGAACCCTAACCCTAACCCTTCCCAGAAGCCTGACCCTCACCCGTCCCCTAATCCTAACCCGTACGCTGACACTAACCCGCGCCCTCACACGTACGCTCCCCCTAAAGCGTTGTCGTACCCTCACCTGGACCCTAAACCGTCCCCGTCCCCTAACCCTAACCCTAGCCCGAACCCTAACCCTAAACCTTCCCCGAAGCCTGACCCTCACCCGTCCCCTAATGCTAACCCGTACGCTGACACTAACCCGCGCCCTCACACGTACGCTCCCCCTAAAGCGTTGTCGTACCCTCACCTGGACCCTAAACCGTCCCCGTCCCCTAACCCTAACCCTAGCCCGAACCCTAACCCTAACCCTTCCCCGAAGCCTGACCCTCACCCGTCCCCTAATCCTAACCCGTACGCTGACACTAACCCGCGCCCTCACACGTACGCTCCCCCTAAAGCGTTGTCGTACCCTCACCTGGACCCTAAACCGTCCCCGTCCCCTAACCCTAACCCTAGCCCGAACCCTAACCCTAACCCTTCCCCGAAGCCTGACCCTCACCCGTCCCCTAATCCTAACCCATACGCTGACACTAACCCGCGCCCTCACACGTACGCTCCCCCTAAAGCGTTGTCGTACCCTCACCTGGACCCTAAACTGTCCCCGTCCCCTAACCCTAACCCTAGCCCGAACCCTAACCCTAACCCTTCCCCGAAGCCTGACCCTCAGCCGTCCCCTAATCCTAACCCATACGCTGACACTAACCTGCGCCCACACACGTACGCTCCCCCGAAAGCGTTGTCGTACCCTCACCTGGACCCTAAACCGTCCCCGTTCCCTAACCCTAACCCTAGCCCGAACCCTATCCCTAACCCCTACCCGAAGCCTTACCCTCACCCGTCCACTAATCCTAACCCGTACGCTGACACTAACCCGCGCCCTCACACGTACGCTCCCCCTAAAGCGTTGTCGTACCCTCACCTGGACCCTAAACCGTCCCCGTCCCCTAACCCTAACCCTAGCCCGAACCCTAACCCTAACCCTTCCCCGAAGCCTGACCCTCACCCGTCCCCTAATCCTAACCCGTACGCTGACACTAACCCGCGCCCTCACACGTACGCTCCCCCTAAAGCGTTGTCGTACCCTCACCTGGACCCTAAACTGTCCCGGTACCCTAACCCTAACCCTAGCCCGAACCCTAACCCTAACGCTTCCCCGAAGCCTGACCCTCACCCGTCCCCTAATCCTAACCCGTACGCTGACACTAACCCGCGCCCTCACACGTACGCTCCCCCTAAAGCGTTGTCGTACCCTCACCTGGACCCTAAACCGTCCCCGTCCCCTAACCCTAACCCTAGCCCGAACCCTAACCCTAACCCTTCCCCGAAGCCTGACCCTCACCCGTCCCCTAATCCTAACCCTTACGCTGACACTAACCCGCGCCCTCACACGTACGCTCCCCCTAAAGCGTTGTCGTACCCTCACCTGGACCCTAAACCGTCCCCGTCCCCTAATCCTAACCCTCGCCCGAACCCTAACCCTAACCCTTCCCCGAAGCCTGACCCTCACCCGTCCCCTAATCCTAACCCGTACGCTGACACTAACCCGCGCCCTCACACGTACGCTCCCCCTAAAGCGTTGTCGTACCCTCACCTGGACCCTAAACCGTCCCCGTCCCCTAACCCTAACCCTAGCCCGAACCCTAACCCTAACCCTTCCCCGAAGCCTGACCCTCACCCGTCCCCTAATCCTAACCCGTACGCTGACACTAACCCGCGCCCTCACACGTACGCTCCCCCTAAAGCGTTGTCGTACCCTCACCTGGACCCTAAACCGTCCCCGTCCCCTAACCCTAACCCTAGCCCGAACCCTAACCCTAACCCTTCCCCGAAGCCTGACCCTCACCCGTCCCCTAATCCTAACCCGTACGCTGACACTAACCCACGCCCTCACACGTACGCTCCCCCTAAAGCGTTGTCGTACCCTCACCTGGACCCTAAACCGTCCCCGTCCCCTAATCCTAACCCTCGCCCGAACCCTAACCCTAACCCTTCCCCGAAGCCTGACCCTCACCCGTCCCCTAATCCTAACCCGTACGCTGACACTAACCCGCGCCCTCACACGTACGCTCCCCCGAATGCGTTGTCGTACACTCACCTGGACCCTAAACCGTCCCCGTCCCCTAACCCTAACCCTAGCCCGAACCCTAACCCTAACCCTTCCCCGAAGCCTGACCCTCACCCGTCCCCTAAACCTAACCCGTACGCTGACACTAACCCGCGCCCTCACACGTACACTCCCCCTAAAGCGTTGTCGTACCCTCACCTGGACCCTAAACCGTCCCCGTCCCCTAATCCTAACCCTAGCCCGAACCCTAACCCTAAACCTTCCCCGAAGCCTGACCCTCACCCGTCCCCTAATGCTAACCCGTACGCTGACACTAACCCGCGCCCTCACACGTACGCTCCCCCTAAAGCGTTGTCGTACCCTCACCTGGACCCTAAACCATCCCCGTCCCCTAACCCTAACCCTAGCCCGAACCCTAACCCTAACCCTTTCCCGAAGCCTGACCCTCACCCGTCCCCTAATCCTAACCCGTACGCTGACACTAACCCGCGCCCTCACACGTACGCTCCCCCTAAAGCGTTGTCGTACCCTCACCTGGACCCTAAACCGTCCCCGTCCCCTAACCCTAACCCTAGCCTGAACCCTAACCCTAACCCTTCCCCGAAGCCTGACCCTCACCAGTCCCCTAATCCTAACCCGTACGCTGACACTAACCCGCGCCCTCACACGTACGCTCCCCCTAAAGCGTTGTCGTACCCTCACCTGGACCCTAAACCGTCCCCGTCCCCGTCCCCTAACCCTAGCCTGAACCCTAACCCTAACCCTTCCCCGAAGCCTGACGCTCACCCGTCCCCTAATCCTAACCCGTACGCTGACACTAACCTGCGCCCTCACACGTACGCTCCCCCTAAAGCGTTGTCGTACCCTCACCTGGACCCTAAACCGTCCCCGTCCCCTAACCCTAACCCTAGCCCGAACCATAACCCTAACCCTTCCCCGAAGCCTGACCCTCACCCGTCCCCTAATCCTAACCCGTACGCTGACACTAACCCGCGCCCTCACACGTACGCTCCCCCTAAAGCGTTGTCGTACCCTCACCTGGACCCTAAACCGTCCCCGTCCCCTAATCCTAACCCTCGCCCGAACCCTAACCCTAACCCTTCCCCGAAGCCTGACCCTCACCCGTCCCCTAATCCTAACCCGTACGCTGACACTAACCCGCGCCCTCACACGTACGCTCCCCCTAAAGCGTTGTCGTACCCTCACCTGGACCCTAAACCGTACCCGTCCCCTAACGCTAACCCTAGCCTGAACCCTAACCCTAACCCTTCCCCGAAGCCTGACCCTCACCCGTCCCCTAATCCTAACCCGTACGCTGACACTAAGCCGCGCCCGCACACGTACGCTCCCCCTAAACCGTTGTCGTACCCTCACCTGGACCCTAAACCGTCCCCGTCCCCTAACCTTAACCCTAGCCCGAACCCTAGCCTTAACCCTTCCCCGAAGCCTGACCCTCACCCGTCCCCTAATCCTAACCCGTACGCTGACACGAACCCGCGCCCTCACACGTACGCTCCCCCTAGAGCGTTGTCGTACCCTCACGTGGACCCTAAAACGTCCCCGTCCCCTAACCCTAACCCTAGCCCGAACCCTAACCCTACACTTCCCCGAAGCCTGACCCTCAGCCGTCCACTAATCCTAACCCGTACGCTGACACTAACCCGCGCCCTCACACGTACACTCCCCCTAGAGCGTTGTCGTACCCTCACCTGGACCCTAAACCGTCCCCGTCCCCTAACCCTAACCCTAGCCCGAACCCTAAACCTAACTCTTCCCCGAAGCCTGACCCTCAGCCGTCCCCTAATCCTAACCCGTACGCTGACACTAACCCACGCCCTCATACGTACGCTCCCCCTAGAGCGTTGTCGTACCGTTACCTGGACCCTAAACCCTCCCCGTCCCCTAACCCTAACCCTAGCCCGAACCCTAACCCTAACCCTTCCCCGAAGCCTGACCCTCACCCGTCCCCTAATCCTAACCCGTACGCTGACACTAACCCGCGCCCTCACACGTACGCTCCCCCTAAAGCGTTGTCGTACCCTCACCTGGACCCTAAACCGTCCCCGTCCCCGAACCCTAACCCTAGCCCGAACCCTAACCCTAACACTTCCCCGAAGCCTGACCCTCACCCGTCCCATAATCCTAACCCGTACGCTGACACTAACCCGCGCCCTCACACGTACGCTCCCCCTAAAGCGTTGTCGTACCCTCACCTGGACCCTAAACCGTCCCCGTCCCCTAACCCTAACCCTAGCCTGAACCCTAACCCTAACCCTTCCCCGAAGCCTGACCCTCACCCGTGCCCTAATCCTAACCCGTACGCTGACACTAACCCACACCCTCACACGTACGCTCCCCCTAAAGCGTTGTCGTACCCTCACCTGGACCCTAAACCGTCCCCGTCCCCGTCCCCTAACCCTAGCCCGAACCCTAACCCTAACCCTTCCCCGAAGCCTGACCCTCACCCGTCCCCTAATCCTAACCCGTACGCTGACACTAACCTGCGCCCTCACACGTACGCTCCCCCTAAAGCGTTGTCGTACCCTCACCTGGACCCTAAACCGTCCCCGTCCCCTAACCCTAACCCTAGCCCGAACCCTAACCCTAACCCTTCCCCGAAGCCTGACCCTCACCCGTCCCCTAATCCTAACCCGTACGCTGACACTAACCCGCGCCCTCACACCTACGCTCCCCCTAAAGCGTTGTCGTACCCTCACCTGGACCCTAAACCGTCCCCGTCCCCTAATCCTAACCCTCGCCCGAACCCTAACCCTAACCCTTCCCCGAAGCCTGACCCTCACCCGTCCCCTAATCCTAACCCGTACGCTGACACTAACCCGCGCCCTCACACGTACGCTCCCCCTAAAGCGTTGTCGTACCCTCACCTGGACCCTAAACCTTCCCCGTCCCCTAACACTAACCCTAGCCTGAACCCTAACCCTAACCCTTCCCAGAAGCCTGACCCTCACCCGTCCCCTAATCCTAACCCGTACGCTGACACTAACCCGCGCCCTCACACGTACGCTCCCCCTAAAGCGTTGTCGTACCCTCACCTGGACCCTAAACCGTCCCCGTCCCCTAACCCTAACCCTAGCCCGAACCCTAACCCTAAACCTTCCCCGAAGCCTGACCCTCACCCGTCCCCTAATGCTAACCCGTACGCTGACACTAACCCGCGCCCTCACACGTACGCTCCCCCTAAAGCGTTGTCGTACCCTCACCTGGACCCTAAACTGTCCCCGTCCCCTAACCCTAACCCTAGCCCGAACCCTAACCCTAACCCTTCCCCGAAGCCTGACCCTCAGCCGTCCCCTAATCCTAACCCGTACGCTGACACTAACCTGCGCCCACACACGTACGCTCCCCCGAAAGCGTTGTCGTACCCTCACCTGGACCCTAAACCGTCCCCGTTCCCTAACCCTAACCCTAGCCCGAACCCTATCCCTAACCCCTACCCGAAGCCTTACCCTCACCCGTCCACTAATCCTAACCCGTACGCTGACACTAACCCGCGCCCTCACACGTACGCTCCCCCTAAAGCGTTGTCGTACCCTCACCTGGACCCTAAACCGTCCCCGTCCCCTAACCCTAACCCTAGCCCGAACCCTAACCCTAACCCTTCCCCGAAGCCTGACCCTCACCCGTCCCCTAATCCTAACCCGTACGCTGACACTAACCCGCGCCCTCACACGTACGCTCCCCCTAAAGCGTTGTCGTACCCTCACCTGGACCCTAAACCGTCCCCGTCCCCTAACCCTAACCCTAGCCCGAACCCTAACCCTAACCCTTCCCCGAAGCCTGACCCTCACCCGTCCCCTAATCCTAACCCGTACGCTGACACTAACCCGCGCCCTCACACGTACGCTCCCCCTAAAGCGTTGTCGTACCCTCACCTGGACCCTAAACCGTCCCCGTCCCCTAACCCTAACCCTAGCCCGAACCCTAACCCTAACCCTTCCCCGAAGCCTGACCCTCACCCGTCCCCTAATCCTAACCCGTACGCTGACACTAACCTGCGCCCTCACACGTACGCTCACCCGAAAGCGTTGTCGTACCCTCACCTGGACCCTAAACCGTCCCCGTTCCCTAACCCTAACCCTAGCCCGAACCCTATCCCTAACCCCTACCCGAAGCCTTACCCTCACCCGTCCACTAATCCTAACCCGTACGCTGACACTAACCCGCGCCCTCACACGTACGCTCCCCCTAAAGCGTTGTCGTACCCTCACCTGGACCCTAAACCGTCCCCGTCCCCGAACCCTAACCCTAGCCCGAACCCTAACCCTAACCCTTCCCCGAAGCCTGACCCTCACCCGTCCCATAATCCTAACCCGTACGCTGACACTAACCCGCGCCCTCACACGTACGCTCCCCCTAAAGCGTTGTCGTACCCTCACCTGGACCCTAAACCGTCCCCGTCCCCTAACCCTAACCCTAGCCTGAACCCTAACCCTAACCCTTCCCCGAAGCCTGACCCTCACCCGTGCCCTAATCCTAACCCGTACGCTGACACTAACCCACACCCTCACACGTACGCTCCCCCTAAAGCGTTGTCGTACCCTCACCTGGACCCTAAACCGTCCCCGTCCCCGTCCCCTAACCCTAGCCCGAACCCTAACCCTAACCCTTCCCCGAAGCCTGACCCTCACCCGTCCCCTAATCCTAACCCGTACGCTGACACTAACCTGCGCCCTCACACGTACGCTCCCCCTAAAGCGTTGTCGTACCCTCACCTGGACCCTAAACCGTCCCCGTCCCCTAACCCTAACCCTAGCCCGAACCCTAACCCTAACCCTTCCCCGAAGCCTGACCCTCACCCGTCCCCTAATCCTAACCCGTACGCTGACACTAACCCGCGCCCTCACACCTACGCTCCCCCTAAAGCGTTGTCGTACCCTCACCTGGACCCTAAACCGTCCCCGTCCCCTAATCCTAACCCTCGCCCGAACCCTAACCCTAACCCTTCCCCGAAGCCTGACCCTCACCCGTCCCCTAATCCTAACCCGTACGCTGACACTAACCCGCGCCCTCACACGTACGCTCCCCCTAAAGCGTTGTCGTACCCTCACCTGGACCCTAAACCTTCCCCGTCCCCTAACACTAACCCTAGCCTGAACCCTAACCCTAACCCTTCCCAGAAGCCTGACCCTCACCCGTCCCCTAATCCTAACCCGTACGCTGACACTAACCCGCGCCCTCACACGTACGCTCCCCCTAAAGCGTTGTCGTACCCTCACCTGGACCCTAAACCGTCCCCGTCCCCTAACCCTAACCCTAGCCCGAACCCTAACCCTAAACCTTCCCCGAAGCCTGACCCTCACCCGTCCCCTAATGCTAACCCGTACGCTGACACTAACCCGCGCCCTCACACGTACGCTCCCCCTAAAGCGTTGTCGTACCCTCACCTGGACCCTAAACCGTCCCCGTCCCCTAACCCTAACCCTAGCCCGAACCCTAACCCTAACCCTTCCCCGAAGCCTGACCCTCACCCGTCCCCTAATCCTAACCCGTACGCTGACACTAACCCGCGCCCTCACACGTACGCTCCCCCTAAAGCGTTGTCGTACCCTCACCTGGACCCTAAACCGTCCCCGTCCCCTAACCCTAACCCTAGCCCGAACCCTAACCCTAACCCTTCCCCGAAGCCTGACCCTCACCCGTCCCCTAATCCTAACCCATACGCTGACACTAACCCGCGCCCTCACACGTACGCTCCCCCTAAAGCGTTGTCGTACCCTCACCTGGACCCTAAACTGTCCCCGTCCCCTAACCCTAACCCTAGCCCGAACCCTAACCCTAACCCTTCCCCGAAGCCTGACCCTCAGCCGTCCCCTAATCCTAACCCGTACGCTGACACTAACCTGCGCCCACACACGTACGCTCCCCCGAAAGCGTTGTCGTACCCTCACCTGGACCCTAAACCGTCCCCGTTCCCTAACCCTAACCCTAGCCCGAACCCTATCCCTAACCCCTACCCGAAGCCTTACCCTCACCCGTCCACTAATCCTAACCCGTACGCTGACACTAACCCGCGCCCTCACACGTACGCTCCCCCTAAAGCGTTGTCGTACCCTCACCTGGACCCTAAACCGTCCCCGTCCCCTAACCCTAACCCTAGCCCGAACCCTAACCCTAACCCTTCCCCGAAGCCTGACCCTCACCCGTCCCCTAATCCTAACCCGTACGCTGACACTAACCCGCGCCCTCACACGTACGCTCCCCCTAAAGCGTTGTCGTACCCTCACCTGGACCCTAAACTGTCCCGGTACCCTAACCCTAACCCTAGCCCGAACCCTAACCCTAACGCTTCCCCGAAGCCTGACCCTCACCCGTCCCCTAATCCTAACCCGTACGCTGACACTAACCCGCGCCCTCACACGTACGCTCCCCCTAAAGCGTTGTCGTACCCTCACCTGGACCCTAAACCGTCCCCGTCCCCTAACCCTAACCCTAGCCCGAACCCTAACCCTAACCCTTCCCCGAAGCCTGACCCTCACCCGTCCCCTAATCCTAACCCTTACGCTGACACTAACCCGCGCCCTCACACGTACGCTCCCCCTAAAGCGTTGTCGTACCCTCACCTGGACCCTAAACCGTCCCCGTCCCCTAATCCTAACCCTCGCCCGAACCCTAACCCTAACCCTTCCCCGAAGCCTGACCCTCACCCGTCCCCTAATCCTAACCCGTACGCTGACACTAACCCGCGCCCTCACACGTACGCTCCCCCTAAAGCGTTGTCGTACCCTCACCTGGACCCTAAACCGTCCCCGTCCCCTAACCCTAACCCTAGCCCGAACCCTAACCCTAACCCTTCCCCGAAGCCTGACCCTCACCCGTCCCCTAATCCTAACCCGTACGCTGACACTAACCCGCGCCCTCACACGTACGCTCCCCCTAAAGCGTTGTCGTACCCTCACCTGGACCCTAAACCGTCCCCGTCCCCTAACCCTAACCCTAGCCCGAACCCTAACCCTAACCCTTCCCCGAAGCCTGACCCTCACCCGTCCCCTAATCCTAACCCGTACGCTGACACTAACCCACGCCCTCACACGTACGCTCCCCCTAAAGCGTTGTCGTACCCTCACCTGGACCCTAAACCGTCCCCGTCCCCTAATCCTAACCCTCGCCCGAACCCTAACCCTAACCCTTCCCCGAAGCCTGACCCTCACCCGTCCCCTAATCCTAACCCGTACGCTGACACTAACCCGCGCCCTCACACGTACGCTCCCCCGAATGCGTTGTCGTACACTCACCTGGACCCTAAACCGTCCCCGTCCCCTAACCCTAACCCTAGCCCGAACCCTAACCCTAACCCTTCCCCGAAGCCTGACCCTCACCCGTCCCCTAAACCTAACCCGTACGCTGACACTAACCCGCGCCCTCACACGTACACTCCCCCTAAAGCGTTGTCGTACCCTCACCTGGACCCTAAACCGTCCCCGTCCCCTAATCCTAACCCTAGCCCGAACCCTAACCCTAAACCTTCCCCGAAGCCTGACCCTCACCCGTCCCCTAATGCTAACCCGTACGCTGACACTAACCCGCGCCCTCACACGTACGCTCCCCCTAAAGCGTTGTCGTACCCTCACCTGGACCCTAAACCATCCCCGTCCCCTAACCCTAACCCTAGCCCGAACCCTAACCCTAACCCTTTCCCGAAGCCTGACCCTCACCCGTCCCCTAATCCTAACCCGTACGCTGACACTAACCCGCGCCCTCACACGTACGCTCCCCCTAAAGCGTTGTCGTACCCTCACCTGGACCCTAAACCGTCCCCGTCCCCTAACCCTAACCCTAGCCTGAACCCTAACCCTAACCCTTCCCCGAAGCCTGACCCTCACCCGTCCCCTAATCCTAACCCGTACGCTGACACTAACCCGCGCCCTCACACGTACGCTCCCCCTAAAGCGTTGTCGTACCCTCACCTGGACCCTAAACCGTCCCCGTCCCCTAACCCTAACCCTAGCCCGAACCCTAACCCTAACCCTTCCCCGAAGCCTGACCCTCACCCGTCCCCTAATCCTAACCCTTACGCTGACACTAACCCGCGCCCTCACACGTACGCTCCCCCTAAAGCGTTGTCGTACCCTCACCTGGACCCTAAACCGTCCCCGTCCCCTAATCCTAACCCTCGCCCGAACCCTAACCCTAACCCTTCCCCGAAGCCTGACCCTCACCCGTCCCCTAATCCTAACCCGTACGCTGACACTAACCCGCGCCCTCACACGTACGCTCCCCCTAAAGCGTTGTCGTACCCTCACCTGGACCCTAAACCGTCCCCGTCCCCTAACCCTAACCCTAGCCCGAACCCTAACCCTAACCCTTCCCCGAAGCCTGACCCTCACCCGTCCCCTAATCCTAACCCGTACGCTGACACTAACCCGCGCCCTCACACGTACGCTCCCCCTAAAGCGTTGTCGTACCCTCACCTGGACCCTAAACCGTCCCCGTCCCCTAACCCTAACCCTAGCCCGAACCCTAACCCTAACCCTTCCCCGAAGCCTGACCCTCACCCGTCCCCTAATCCTAACCCGTACGCTGACACTAACCCACGCCCTCACACGTACGCTCCCCCTAAAGCGTTGTCGTACCCTCACCTGGACCCTAAACCGTCCCCGTCCCCTAATCCTAACCCTCGCCCGAACCCTAACCCTAACCCTTCCCCGAAGCCTGACCCTCACCCGTCCCCTAATCCTAACCCGTACGCTGACACTAACCCGCGCCCTCACACGTACGCTCCCCCGAATGCGTTGTCGTACACTCACCTGGACCCTAAACCGTCCCCGTCCCCTAACCCTAACCCTAGCCCGAACCCTAACCCTAACCCTTCCCCGAAGCCTGACCCTCACCCGTCCCCTAAACCTAACCCGTACGCTGACACTAACCCGCGCCCTCACACGTACACTCCCCCTAAAGCGTTGTCGTACCCTCACCTGGACCCTAAACCGTCCCCGTCCCCTAATCCTAACCCTAGCCCGAACCCTAACCCTAAACCTTCCCCGAAGCCTGACCCTCACCCGTCCCCTAATGCTAACCCGTACGCTGACACTAACCCGCGCCCTCACACGTACGCTCCCCCTAAAGCGTTGTCGTACCCTCACCTGGACCCTAAACCATCCCCGTCCCCTAACCCTAACCCTAGCCCGAACCCTAACCCTAACCCTTTCCCGAAGCCTGACCCTCACCCGTCCCCTAATCCTAACCCGTACGCTGACACTAACCCGCGCCCTCACACGTACGCTCCCCCTAAAGCGTTGTCGTACCCTCACCTGGACCCTAAACCGTCCCCGTCCCCTAACCCTAACCCTAGCCTGAACCCTAACCCTAACCCTTCCCCGAAGCCTGACCCTCACCAGTCCCCTAATCCTAACCCGTACGCTGACACTAACCCGCGCCCTCACACGTACGCTCCCCCTAAAGCGTTGTCGTACCCTCACCTGGACCCTAAACCGTCCCCGTCCCCGTCCCCTAACCCTAGCCTGAACCCTAACCCTAACCCTTCCCCGAAGCCTGACGCTCACCCGTCCCCTAATCCTAACCCGTACGCTGACACTAACCTGCGCCCTCACACGTACGCTCCCCCTAAAGCGTTGTCGTACCCTCACCTGGACCCTAAACCGTCCCCGTCCCCTAACCCTAACCCTAGCCCGAACCCTAACCCTAACCCTTCCCCGAAGCCTGACCCTCACCCGTCCCCTAATCCTAACCCGTACGCTGACACTAACCCGCGCCCTCACACGTACGCTCCCCCTAAAGCGTTGTCGTACCCTCACCTGGACCCTAAACCGTCCCCGTCCCCTAATCCTAACCCTCGCCCGAACCCTAACCCTAACCCTTCCCCGAAGCCTGACCCTCACCCGTCCCCTAATCCTAACCCGTACGCTGACACTAACCCGCGCCCTCACACGTACGCTCCCCCTAAAGCGTTGTCGTACCCTCACCTGGACCCTAAACCGTACCCGTCCCCTAACGCTAACCCTAGCCTGAACCCTAACCCTAACCCTTCCCCGAAGCCTGACCCTCACCCGTCCCCTAATCCTAACCCGTACGCTGACACTAAGCCGCGCCCGCACACGTACGCTCCCCCTAAACCGTTGTCGTACCCTCACCTGGACCCTAAACCGTCCCCGTCCCCTAACCTTAACCCTAGCCCGAACCCTAGCCTTAACCCTTCCCCGAAGCCTGACCCTCACCCGTCCCCTAATCCTAACCCGTACGCTGACACGAACCCGCGCCCTCACACGTACGCTCCCCCTAGAGCGTTGTCGTACCCTCACGTGGACCCTAAAACGTCCCCGTCCCCTAACCCTAACCCTAGCCCGAACCCTAACCCTACACTTCCCCGAAGCCTGACCCTCAGCCGTCCACTAATCCTAACCCGTACGCTGACACTAACCCGCGCCCTCACACGTACACTCCCCCTAGAGCGTTGTCGTACCCTCACCTGGACCCTAAACCGTCCCCGTCCCCTAACCCTAACCCTAGCCCGAACCCTAAACCTAACTCTTCCCCGAAGCCTGACCCTCAGCCGTCCCCTAATCCTAACCCGTACGCTGACACTAACCCACGCCCTCATACGTACGCTCCCCCTAGAGCGTTGTCGTACCGTTACCTGGACCCTAAACCCTCCCCGTCCCCTAACCCTAACCCTAGCCCGAACCCTAACCCTAACCCTTCCCCGAAGCCTGACCCTCACCCGTCCCCTAATCCTAACCCGTACGCTGACACTAACCCGCGCCCTCACACGTACGCTCCCCCTAAAGCGTTGTCGTACCCTGACCAGGACCCTAAGCCGTCCCCGTCCCCTAACCCTAACCCTAGCCCGAACCCTAACCCTAACACTTCCCCGAAGCCTGACCCTCACCCGTCCCCTAATCCTAACCCGTACGCTGTCACTAACCCGCTCCCTCACACGTACGCTCCCCCTAAAGCGTTGTCGTACCCTCACCTGGACCCTAAACCTTCCCCGTCCCCTAACCCTAACCCTAGACCGAACCCTAACCCTAACCCTTCCCCGAAGCCTGACCCTCACCCGTCCCCTAATCCTAACCCGTACGCTGACACTAAGCCGCGCCCTCACACGTACGCTCCCCCTAAAGCGTTGTCGTACCCTCACCTGAACCCTAAACCGTCCCCGTCGCCTAACCCTAACCCTAGCCCGAACCCTAACCCTAATCCTTCCCCGAAGCCTGACCCTCACCCGTCCCCTAATCCTAACCCGTACGCTGACACTAACCCACGCCCTCACACGTACGCTCCCCCTAAAGCGTTGTCGTACCCTCACCTGGACCCTAAACCGTCCCCGTCCCCTAACCCTAACGCTAGCCCGAACCCTAACCCTAACCCTTCCCCGAAGACTGACCCTCACCCGTCCCCTAATCCTAACCCGTACGCTGACACTAACCCGCGCCCTCACACGTACGCTCCCCCTAAAGCGTTGTCGTACCCTCACCTGGACCCTAAACCGTCCCCGTCCCCTAACCCTGACCCTAGCCCGAACCCTAACCCTAACCCTTCCCCGAAGCCTGACCCTCACCCGTCCCCTAATCCTAACCCGTACGCTGACACTAACCCGCGCCCTCACACGTACGCTCCCCCTAAAGCGTTGTCGTACCCTCACCTGGACCCTAAACCGTCCCCGTCCCCTAACCCTAACCCTAGCCCGAACCCTAACCCTAACCCTTCCCCGAAGCCTGACCCTCACCCGTCCCCTAATCCTAACCCGTACGCTGACACTAACCCGCGCCCTCACACGTACGCTCCCCCTAAAGCGTTGTCGTACCCTCACCTGGACCCTAAACCGTCCCCGTCCCCTAACCCTAACCCTAGCCCGAACCCTAACCCTAAACCTTCCCCGAAGCCTGACCCACACCCGTCCCCTAATGCTAACCCGTACGCTGACACTAACCCGCGCCCTCACACGTACGCTCCCCCTAAAGCGTTGTCGTACCCTCACCTGGACCCTAAACCGTCCCCGTCCCCTAACCCTAACCCTAGCCCGAACCCTAACCCTAACCCTTCCCCGAAGCCTGACCCTCACCCGTCCCCTAATCCTAACCCGTACGCTGACACTAACCCGCGCCCTCACACGTACGCTCCCCCTAAAGCGTTGTCGTACCCTCACCTGGACCCTAAACCGTCCCCGTCCCCTAACCCTAACCCTAGCCCGAACCCTAACCCTAACACTTCCCCGAAGCCTGACCCTCACCCGTCCCCTAATCCTAACCCGTACGCTGACACTAACCTGCGCCCTCACACGTACGCTCACCCGAAAGCGTTGTCGTACCCTCACCTGGATCCTAAACCGTCCCCGTTCCCTAACCCTAACCCTAGCCCAAACCCTATCCCTAACCCCTACCCGAAGCCTTACCCTCACCCGTCCACTAATCCTAACCCGTACGCTGACACTAACCCGCGCCCTCACACGTACGCTCCCCCTAAAGCGTTGTCGTACCCTCACCTGGACCCTAAACCGTCCCCGTCCCCTAACCCTAACCCTAGCCCGAACCCTAACCCTAACCCTTCCCCGAAGCCTGACCCTCACCCGTCCCCTAATCCTAACCCGTACGCTGACACTAACCCGCGCCCTCACACGTACGCTCCCCCTAAAGCGTTGTCGTACCCTCACCTGGACCCTAAACCGTCCCCGTCCCCGTCCCCTAACCCTAGCCCGAACCCTAACCCTAACCCTTCCCCGAAGCCTGACCCTCACCCGTCCCCTAATCCTAACCCGTACGCTGACACTAACCCGCGCCCTCAAACGTACGCTCCCCCTAAAGCGTTGTCGTACCCTCACCTGGACCCTAAACCGTCCCCGTCCCCTAACCCTAACCCTAGCCCGAACCCTAACCCTAACACTTCCCCGAAGCCTGACCCTCACCCGTCCCCTAATCCTAACCCGTACGCTGACACTAACCCGCGCCCTCACACCTACGCTCCCCGTAAAGCGTTGTCGTACCCTCACCTGGACCCTAAACCGTCCCCGTCCCCTAATCCTAACCCTCGCCCGAACCCAAACCCTAACCCTTCCCCGAAGCCTGACCCTCACCCGTCCCCTAATCCTAACCCGTACGCTGACACTAACCCGCGCCCTCACACGTACGCTCCCCCTAAAGCGTTGTCGTACCCTCACCTGGACCCTAAACCGTCCCCGTCCCCTAACCCTAACCCTAGCCTGAACCCTAACCCTAACCCTTCCCCGAAGCCTGACCCTCACCAGTCCCCTAATCCTAACCCGTACGCTGACACTAACCCGCGCCCTCACACGTACGCTCCCCCTAAAGCGTTGTCGTACCCTCACCTGGACCCTAAACCGTCCCCGTCCCCGTCCCCTAACCCTAGCCTGAACCCTAACCCTAACCCTTCCCCGAAGCCTGACGCTCACCCGTCCCCTAATCCTAACCCGTACGCTGACACTAACCCGCGCCCTCACACGTACGCTCCCCCTAAAGCGTTGTCGTACCCTCACCTGGACCCTAAACCGTCCCCGTCCCCTAATCCTAACCCTCGCCCGAACCCTAACCCTAACCCTTCCCCGAAGCCTGACCCTCACCCGTCCCCTAATCCTAACCCGTACGCTGACACTAACCCGCGCCCTCACACGTACGCTCCCCCTAAAGCGTTGTCGTACCCTCACCTGGACCCTAAACCGTCCCCGTCCCCTAATCCTAACCCTCGCCCGAACCCTAACCCTAACCCTTCCCCGAAGCCTGACCCTCACCCGTCCCCTAATCCTAACCCGTACGCTGACACTAACCCGCGCCCTCACACGTACGCTCCCCCTAAAGCGTTGTCGTACCCTCACCTGGACCCTAAACCGTACCCGTCCCCTAACGCTAACCCTAGCCTGAACCCTAACCCTAACCCTTCCCCGAAGCCTGACCCTCACCCGTCCCCTAATCCTAACCCGTACGCTGACACTAAGCCGCGCCCTCACACGTACGCTCCCCCTAAACCGTTGTCGTACCCTCACCTGGACCCTAAACCGTCCCCGTCCCCTAACCTTAACCCTAGCCCGAACCCTAGCCTTAACCCTTCCCCGAAGCCTGACCCTCACCCGTCCCCTAATCCTAACCCGTACGCTGACACGAACCCGCGCCCTCACACGTACGCTCCCCCTAGAGCGTTGTCGTACCCTCACGTGGACCCTAAAACGTCCCCGTCCCCTAACCCTAACCCTAGCCCGAACCCTAACCCTACACTTCCCCGAAGCCTGACCCTCAGCCGTCCACTAATCCTAACCCGTACGCTGACACTAACCCGCGCCCTCACACGTACACTCCCCCTAGAGCGTTGTCGTACCCTCACCTGGACCCTAAACCGTCCCCGTCCCCTAACCCTAACCCTAGCCCGAACCCTAAACCTAACTCTTCCCCGAAGCCTGACCCTCAGCCGTCCCCTAATCCTAACCCGTACGCTGACACTAACCCACGCCCTCATACGTACGCTCCCCCTAGAGCGTTGTCGTACCGTTACCTGGACCCTAAACCCTCCCCGTCCCCTAACCCTAACCCTAGCCCGAACCCTAACCCTAACCCTTCCCCGAAGCCTGACCCTCACCCGTCCCCTAATCCTAACCCGTACGCTGACACTAACCCGCGCCCTCACACGTACGCTCCCCCTAAAGCGTTGTCGTACCCTGACCAGGACCCTAAGCCGTCCCCGTCCCCTAACCCTAACCCTAGCCCGAACCCTAACCCTAACACTTCCCCGAAGCCTGACCCTCACCCGTCCCCTAATCCTAACCCGTACGCTGTCACTAACCCGCTCCCTCACACGTACGCTCCCCCTAAAGCGTTGTCGTACCCTCACCTGGACCCTAAACCTTCCCCGTCCCCTAACCCTAACCCCAGACCGAACCCTAACCCTAACCCTTCCCCGAAGCCTGACCCTCACCCGTCCCCTAATCCTAACCCGTACGCTGACACTAAGCCGCGCCCTCACACGTACGCTCCCCCTAAAGCGTTGTCGTACCCTCACCTGAACCCTAAACCGTCCCCGTCGCCTAACCCTAACCCTAGCCCGAACCCTAACCCTAATCCTTCCCCGAAGCCTGACCCTCACCCGTCCCCTAATCCTAACCCGTACGCTGACACTAACCCACGCCCTCACACGTACGCTCCCCCTAAAGCGTTGTCGTACCCTCACCTGGACCCTAAACCGTCCCCGTCCCCTAACCCTAACGCTAGCCCGAACCCTAACCCTAACCCTTCCCCGAAGCCTGACCCTCACCCGTCCCCTAATCCTAACCCGTACGCTGACACTAACCCGCGCCCTCACACGTACGCTCCCCCTAAAGCGTTGTCGTACCCTCACCTGGACCCTAAACCGTCCCCGTCCCCTAACCCTGACCCTAGCCCGAACCCTAACCCTAACCCTTCCCCGAAGCCTGACCCTCACCCGTCCCCTAATCCTAACCCGTACGCTGACACTAACCCGCGCCCTCACACGTACGCTCCCCCTAAAGCGTTGTCGTACCCTCACCTGGACCCTAAACCGTCCCCGTCCCCTAACCCTAACCCTAGCCCGAACCCTAACCCTAACCCTTCCCCGAAGCCTGACCCTCACCCGTCCCCTAATCCTAACCCGTACGCTGACACTAACCCGCGCCCTCACACGTACGCTCCCCCTAAAGCGTTGTCGTACCCTCACCTGGACCCTAAACCGTCCCCGTCCCCTAACCCTAACCCTAGCCCGAACCCTAACCCTAAACCTTCCCCGAAGCCTGACCCTCACCCGTCCCCTAATGCTAACCCGTACGCTGACACTAACCCGCGCCCTCACACGTACGCTCCCCCTAAAGCGTTGTCGTACCCTCACCTGGACCCTAAACCGTCCCCGTCCCCTAACCCTAACCCTAGCCCGAACCCTAACCCTAACCCTTCCCCGAAGCCTGACCCTCACCCGTCCCCTAATCCTAACCCGTACGCTGACACTAACCCGCGCCCTCACACGTACGCTCCCCCTAAAGCGTTGTCGTACCCTCACCTGGACCCTAAACCGTCCCCGTCCCCTAACCCTAACCCTAGCCCGAACCCTAACCCTAACACTTCCCCGAAGCCTGACCCTCACCCGTCCCCTAATCCTAACCCGTACGCTGACACTAACCTGCGCCCTCACACGTACGCTCACCCGAAAGCGTTGTCGTACCCTCACCTGGATCCTAAACCGTCCCCGTTCCCTAACCCTAACCCTAGCCCGAACCCTATCCCTAACCCCTACCCGAAGCCTTACCCTCACCCGTCCACTAATCCTAACCCGTACGCTGACACTAACCCGCGCCCTCACACGTACGCTCCCCCTAAAGCGTTGTCGTACCCTCACCTGGACCCTAAACCGTCCCCGTCCCCTAACCCTAACCCTAGCCCGAACCCTAACCCTAACCCTTCCCCGAAGCCTGACCCTCACCCGTCCCCTAATCCTAACCCGTACGCTGACACTAACCCGCGCCCTCACACGTACGCTCCCCCTAAAGCGTTGTCGTACCCTCACCTGGACCCTAAACCGTCCCCGTCCCCGTCCCCTAACCCTAGCCCGAACCCTAACCCTAACCCTTCCCCGAAGCCTGACCCTCACCCGTCCCCTAATCCTAACCCGTACGCTGACACTAACCTGCGCCCTCAAACGTACGCTCCCCCTAAAGCGTTGTCGTACCCTCACCTGGACCCTAAACCGTCCCCGTCCCCTAACCCTAACCCTAGCCCGAACCCTAACCCTAACACTTCCCCGAAGCCTGACCCTCACCCGTCCCCTAATCCTAACCCGTACGCTGACACTAACCCGCGCCCTCACACCTACGCTCCCCGTAAAGCGTTGTCGTACCCTCACCTGGACCCTAAACCGTCCCCGTCCCCTAATCCTAACCCTCGCCCGAACCCAAACCCTAACCCTTCCCCGAAGCCTGACCCTCACCCGTCCCCTAATCCTAACCCGTACGCTGACACTAACCCGCGCCCTCACACGTACGCTCCCCCTAAAGCGTTGTCGTACCCTCACCTGGACCCTAAACCGTCCCCGTCCCCTAACCCTAACCCTAGCCTGAACCCTAACCCTAACCCTTCCCCGAAGCCTGACCCTCACCAGTCCCCTAATCCTAACCCGTACGCTGACACTAACCCGCGCCCTCACACGTACGCTCCCCCTAAAGCGTTGTCGTACCCTCACCTGGACCCTAAACCGTCCCCGTCCCCGTCCCCTAACCCTAGCCTGAACCCTAACCCTAACCCTTCCCCGAAGCCTGACGCTCACCCGTCCCCTAATCCTAACCCGTACGCTGACACTAACCTGCGCCCTCACACGTACGCTCCCCCTAAAGCGTTGTCGTACCCTCACCTGGACCCTAAACCGTCCCCGTCCCCTAACCCTAACCCTAGCCCGAACCCTAACCCTAACCCTTCCCCGAAGCCTGACCCTCACCCGTCCCCTAATCCTAACCCGTACGCTGACACTAACCCGCGCCCTCACACGTACGCTCCCCCTAAAGCGTTGTCGTACCCTCACCTGGACCCTAAACCGTCCCCGTCCCCTAATCCTAACCCTCGCCCGAACCCTAACCCTAACCCTTCCCCGAAGCCTGACCCTCACCCGTCCCCTAATCCTAACCCGTACGCTGACACTAACCCGCGCCCTCACACGTACGCTCCCCCTAAAGCGTTGTCGTACCCTCACCTGGACCCTAAACCGTACCCGTCCCCTAACGCTAACCCTAGCCTGAACCCTAACCCTAACCCTTCCCCGAAGCCTGACCCTCACCCGTCCCCTAATCCTAACCCGTACGCTGACACTAAGCCGCGCCCTCACACGTACGCTCCCCCTAAACCGTTGTCGTACCCTCACCTGGACCCTAAACCGTCCCCGTCCCCTAACCTTAACCCTAGCCCGAACCCTAGCCTTAACCCTTCCCCGAAGCCTGACCCTCACCCGTCCCCTAATCCTAACCCGTACGCTGACACGAACCCGCGCCCTCACACGTACGCTCCCCCTAGAGCGTTGTCGTACCCTCACGTGGACCCTAAAACGTCCCCGTCCCCTAACCCTAACCCTAGCCCGAACCCTAACCCTACACTTCCCCGAAGCCTGACCCTCAGCCGTCCACTAATCCTAACCCGTACGCTGACACTAACCCGCGCCCTCACACGTACACTCCGCCTAGAGCGTTGTCGTACCCTCACCTGGACCCTAAACCGTCCCCGTCCCCTAACCCTAACCCTAGCCCGAACCCTAAACCTAACTCTTCCCCGAAGCCTGACCCTCAGCCGTCCCCTAATCCTAACCCGTACGCTGACACTAACCCACGCCCTCATACGTACGCTCCCCCTAGAGCGTTGTCGTACCCTTACCTGGACCCTAAACCCTCCCCGTCCCCTAACCCTAACCCTAGCCCGAACCCTAACCCTAACCCTTCCCCGAAGCCTGACCCTCACCCGTCCCCTAATCCTAACCCGTACGCTGACACTAACCCGCGCCCTCACACGTACGCTCCCCCTAAAGCGTTGTCGTACCCTGACCAGGACCCTAAGCCGTCCCCGTCCCCTAACCCTAACCCTAGCCCGAACCCTAACCCTAACACTTCCCCGAAGCCTGACCCTCACCCGTCCCCTAATCCTAACCCGTACGCTGTCACTAACCCGCGCCCTCACACGTACGCTCCCCCTAAAGCGTTGTCGTACCCTCACCTGGACCCTAAACCTTCCCCGTCCCCTAACCCTAACCCTAGACCGAACCCTAACCCTAACCCTTCCCCGAAGCCTGACCCTCACCCGTCCCCTAATCCTAACCCGTACGCTGACACTAAGCCGCGCCCTCACACGTACGCTCCCCCTAAAGCGTTGTCGTACCCTCACCTGAACCCTAAACCGTCCCCGTCGCCTAACCCTAACCCTAGCCCGAACCCTAACCCTAATCCTTCCCCGAAGCCTGACCCTCACCCGTCCCCTAATCCTAACCCGTACGCTGACACTAACCCACGCCCTCACACGTACGCTCCCCCTAAAGCGTTGTCGTACCCTCACCTGGACCCTAAACCGTCCCCGTCCCCTAACCCTAACGCTAGCCCGAACCCTAACCCTAACCCTTCCCCGAAGCCTGACCCTCACCCGTCCCCTAATCCTAACCCGTACGCTGACACGAACCCGCGCCCTCACACGTACGCTCCCCCTAAAGCGTTGTCGTACCCTCACCTGGACCCTAAACCGTCCCCGTCCCCTAACCCTGACCCTAGCCCGAACCCTAACCCTAACCCTTCCCCGAAGCCTGACCCTCACCCGTCCCCTAATCCTAACCCGTACGCTGACACTAACCCGCGCCCTCACACGTACGCTCCCCCTAAAGCGTTGTCGTACCCTCACCTGGACCCTAAACCGTCCCCGTCCCCTAACCCTAACCCTAGCCCGAACCCTAACCCTAACCCTTCCCCGAAGCCTGACCCTCACCCGTCCCCTAATCCTAACCCGTACGCTGACACTAACCCGCGCCCTCACACGTACGCTCCCCCTAAAGCGTTGTCGTACCCTCACCTGGACCCTAAACTGTCCCCGTCCCCTAACCCTAACCCTAGCCCGAACCCTAACCCTAACCCTTCCCCGAAGCCTGACCCTCAGCCGTCCCCTAATCCTAACCCGTACGCTGACACTAACCTGCGCCCTCACACGTACGCTCCCCCGAAAGCGTTGTCGTACCCTCACCTGGACCCTAAACCGTCCCCGTTCCCTAACCCTAACCCTAGCCCGAACCCTATCCCTAACCCCTACCCGAAGCCTTACCCTCACCCGTCCACTAATCGTAACCCGTACGCTGACACTAACCCGCGCCCTCACACGTACGCTCCCCCTAAAGTGTTGTCGTACCCTCACCTGGACCCTAAACCGTCCCCGTTCCCTAACCCTAACCCTAGCCCGAACCCTAACCCTAACACTTCCCCAAAGCCTGACCCTCACCCGTCCCCTAATCCTAACCCGTACGCTGACACTAACCCGCGCCCTCACACGTACGCTCCCCCTAAAGCGTTGTCGTACCCTCACCTGGACCCTAAACCGTCCCCGTCCCCTAACCCTAACCCTAGCCCGAACCCTAACCCTAACCCTTCCCCGAAGCCTGACCCTCACCCGTCCCCTAATCCTAACCCGTACGCTGACACTAACCCGCGCCCTCACACGTACGCTCCCCCTAAAGCGTTGTCGTACCCTCACCTGGACCCTAAACCGTCCCCGTCCCCTAATCCTAACCCTCGCACGAACCCTAACCCTAACCCTTCCCCGAAGCCTGACCCTCACCCGTCCCCTAATCCTAACCCGTACGCTGACACTAACCCGCGCCCTCACACGTACGCTCCCCCGAAAGCGTTGTCGTACACTCACCTGGACCCTAAACCGTCCCCGTCCCCTAACCCTAACCCTAGCCCGAACCCTAACCCTAACCCTTCCCCGAAGCCTGACCCTCACCCGTCCCCTAATCCTAACCCGTACGCTGACAGTAACCCGCGCCCTCACACGTACACTCCCCCTAAAGCGTTGTCGTACCCTCACCTGGACCCTAAACCGTCCCCGTCCCCTAATCCTAACCCTAGCCCGAACCCTAACCCTAAACCTTCCCCGAAGCCTGACCCTCACCCGTCCCCTAATCCTAACCCGTACGCTGATACTAACCCGCGCCCTCACACGTACGCTCCCCCTAAAGCGTTGTCGTACCCTCACCTGGACCCTAAACCGTCCCCGTCCCCTAACCCTAACCCTAGCCCGAACCCTAACCCTAACCCTTCCCCGAAGCCTGACCCTCACCCGTCCCCTAATCCTAACCCGTACGCTGACACTAACCCGCGCCCTCACACGTACGCTCCCCCTAAAGCGTTGTCGTACCCTCACCTGGACCCTAAACCGTCCCCGTCCCCTAACCCTAACCCTAGCCCGAACCCTAACCCTAAACCTTCCCCGAAGCCTGACCCTCACCCGTCCCCTAATGCTAACCCGTACGCTGACACTAACCCGCGCCCTCACACGTACGCTCCCCCTAAAGCGTTGTCGTACCCTCACCTGGACCCTAAACCATCCCCGTCCCCTAACCCTAACCCTAGCCCGAACCCTAACCCTAACCCTTTCCCGAAGCCTGACCCTCACCCGTCCCCTAATCCTAACCCGTACGCTGACACTAACCCGCGCCCTCACACGTACGCTCCCCCTAAAGCGTTGTCGTACCCTCACCTGGACCCTAAACCGTCCCCGTCCCCGTCCCCTAACCCTAGCCCGAACCCTAACCCTAACCCTTCCCCGAAGCCTGACCCTCACCCGTCCCCTAATCCTAACCCGTACGCTGACACTAACCCGCGCCCTCACACCTACGCTCCCCCTAAAGCGTTGTCGTACCCTCACCTGGACCCTAAACCGTCCCCGTCCCCTAATCCTAACCCTCGCCCGAACCCAAACCCTAACCCTTCCCCGAAGCCTGACCCTCACCCGTCCCCTAATCCTAACCCGTACGCTGACACTAACCCGCGCCCTCACACGTACGCTCACCCTAAAGCGTTGTCGTACCCTCACCTGGACCCTAAACCGTCCCCGTCCCCTAACCCTAACCCTAGCCTGAACCCTAACCCTAACCCTTCCCAGAAGCCTGACCCTCACCCGTCCCCTAATCCTAACCCGTACGCTGACACTAACCCGCGCCCTCACACGTACGCTCCCCCTAAAGCGTTGTCGTACCCTCACCTGGACCCTAAACCATCCCCGTCCCCTAACCCTAACCCTAGCCCGAACCCTAACCCTAAACCTTCCCCGAAGCCTGACACTCACCCGTCCCCTAATGCTAACCCGTACGCTGACACTAACCCGCGCCCTCACACGTACGCTCCCCCTAAAGCGTTGTCGTACCCTCACCTGGACCCTAAACCGTCCCCGTCCCCTAACCCTAACCCTAGCCCGAACCCTAACCCTAACCCTTCCCCGAAGCCTGACCCTCACCCGTCCCCTAATCCTAACCCGTACGCTGACACTAACCCGCGCCCTCACACGTACGCTCCCCCTAAAGCGTTGTCGTACCCTCACCTGGACCCTAAACCGTCCCCGTCCCCTAACCCTAACCCTAGCCCGAACCCTAACCCTAACCCTTCCCCGAAGCCTGACCCTCACCCGTCCCCTAATCCTAACCCGTACGCTGACACTAACCCGCGCCCTCACACGTACGCTCCCCCTAAAGCGTTGTCGTACCCTCACCTGGACCCTAAACCGTCCCCGTCCCCTAACCCTAACCCTAGCCCGAACCCTAACCCTAACCCTTCCCCGAAGCCTGACCCTCAGCCGTCCCCTAATCCTAACCCGTACGCTGACACTAACCTGCGCCCTCACACGTACGCTCCCCCGAAAGCGTTGTCGTACCCTCACCTGGACCCTAAACCGTCCCCGTTCCCTAACCCTAACCCTAGCCCGAACCCTATCCCTAACCCCTACCCGAAGCCTTACCCTCACCCGTCCACTAATCCTAACCCGTACGCTGACACTAACCTGCGCCCTCACAGGTACGCTCCCCCTAAAGCGTTGTCGTACCCTCACCTGGACCCTAAACCGTCCCCGTCCCCTAACCCTAACCCTAGCCCGAACCCTAACCCTAACCCTTCCCCGAAGCCTGACCCTCACCCGTCCCCTAATCCTAACCCGTACGCTGACACTAACCCGCGCCCTCACACGTACGCTCCCCCTAAAGCGTTGTCGTACCCTCACCTGGACCCTAAACCGTCCCCGTCCCCTAACCCTAACCCTAGCCTGAACCCTAACCCTAACCCTTCCCCGAAGCCTGACCCTCACCAGTCCCCTAATCCTAACCCGTACGCTGACACTAACCCGCGCCCTCACACGTACGCTCCCCCTAAAGCGTTGTCGTACCCTCACCTGGACCCTAAACCGTCCCCGTCCCCGTCCCCTAACCCTAGCCTGAACCCTAACCCTAACCCTTCCCCGAAGCCTGACGCTCACCCGTCCCCTAATCCTAACCCGTACGCTGACACTAACCTGCGCCCTCACACGTACGCTCCCCCTAAAGCGTTGTCGTACCCTCACCTGGACCCTAAACCGTCCCCGTCCCCTAACCCTAACCCTAGCCCGAACCCTAACCCTAACCCTTCCCCGAAGCCTGACCCTCACCCGTCCCCTAATCCTAACCCGTACGCTGACACTAACCCGCGCCCTCACACGTACGCTCCCCCTAAAGCGTTGTCGTACCCTCACCTGGACCCTAAACCGTCCCCGTCCCCTAATCCTAACCCTCGCCCGAACCCTAACCCTAACCCTTCCCCGAAGCCTGACCCTCACCCGTCCCCTAATCCTAACCCGTACGCTGACACTAACCCGCGCCCTCACACGTACGCTCCCCCTAAAGTGTTGTCGTACCCTCACCTGGACCCTAAACCGTCCCCGTCCCCGTCCCCTAACCCTAGCCCGAACCCTAACCCTAACCCTTCCCCGAAGCCTGACCCTCACCCGTCCCCTAATCCTAACCCGTACGCTGACACTAACCTGCGCCCTCACACGTACGCTCCCCCTAAAGCGTTGTCGTACCCTCACCTGGACCCTAAACCGTCCCCGTCCCCTAACCCTAACCCTAGCCCGAACCCTAACCCTAACACTTCCCCGAAGCCTGACCCTCACCCGTCCCCTAATCCTAACCCGTACGCTGACACTAACCCGCGCCCTCACACCTACGCTCCCCCTAAAGCGTTGTCGTACCCTCACCTGGACCCTAAACCGTCCCCGTCCCCTAATCCTAACCCTCGCCCGAACCCAAACCCTAACCCTTCCCCGAAGCCTGACCCTCACCCGTCCCCTAATCCTAACCCGTACGCTGACACTAACCCGCGCCCTCACACGTACGCTCACCCTAAAGCGTTGTCGTACCCTCACCTGGACCCTAAACCGTCCCCGTCCCCTAACCCTAACCCTAGCCTGAACCCTAACCCTAACCCTTCCCAGAAGCCTGACCCTCACCCGTCCCCTAATCCTAACCCGTACGCTGACACTAACCCGCGCCCTCACACGTACGCTCCCCCTAAAGCGTTGTCGTACCCTCACCTGGACCCTAAACCATCCCCGTCCCCTAACCCTAACCCTAGCCCGAACCCTAACCCTAAACCTTCCCCGAAGCCTGACACTCACCCGTCCCCTAATGCTAACCCGTACGCTGACACTAACCCGCGCCCTCACACGTACGCTCCCCCTAAAGCGTTGTCGTACCCTCACCTGGACCCTAAACCGTCCCCGTCCCCTAACCCTAACCCTAGCCCGAACCCTAACCCTAACCCTTCCCCGAAGCCTGACCCTCACCCGTCCCCTAATCCTAACCCGTACGCTGACACTAACCCGCGCCCTCACACGTACGCTCCCCCTAAAGCGTTGTCGTACCCTCACCTGGACCCTAAACCGTCCCCGTCCCCTAACCCTAACCCTAGCCCGAACCCTAACCCTAACCCTTCCCCGAAGCCTGACCCTCAGCCGTCCCCTAATCCTAACCCGTACGCTGACACTAACCTGCGCCCTCACACGTACGCTCCCCCGAAAGCGTTGTCGTACCCTCACCTGGACCCTAAACCGTCCCCGTTCCCTAACCCTAACCCTAGCCCGAACCCTATCCCTAACCCCTACCCGAAGCCTTACCCTCACCCGTCCACTAATCCTAACCCGTACGCTGACACTAACCTGCGCCCTCACAGGTACGCTCCCCCTAAAGCGTTGTCGTACCCTCACCTGGACCCTAAACCGTCCCCGTCCCCTAACCCTAACCCTAGCCCGAACCCTAACCCTAACCCTTCCCCGAAGCCTGACCCTCACCCGTCCCCTAATCCTAACCCGTACGCTGACACTAACCCGCGCCCTCACACGTACGCTCCCCCTAAAGCGTTGTCGTACCCTCACCTGGACCCTAAACCGTCCCCGTCCCCTAACCCTAACCCTAGCCTGAACCCTAACCCTAACCCTTCCCCGAAGCCTGACCCTCACCAGTCCCCTAATCCTAACCCGTACGCTGACACTAACCCGCGCCCTCACACGTACGCTCCCCCTAAAGCGTTGTCGTACCCTCACCTGGACCCTAAACCGTCCCCGTCCCCGTCCCCTAACCCTAGCCTGAACCCTAACCCTAACCCTTCCCCGAAGCCTGACGCTCACCCGTCCCCTAATCCTAACCCGTACGCTGACACTAACCTGCGCCCTCACACGTACGCTCCCCCTAAAGCGTTGTCGTACCCTCACCTGGACCCTAAACCGTCCCCGTCCCCTAACCCTAACCCTAGCCCGAACCCTAACCCTAACCCTTCCCCGAAGTCTGACCCTCACCCGTCCCCTAATCCTAACCCGTACGCTGACACTAACCCGCGCCCTCACACGTACGCTCCCCCTAAAGCGTTGTCGTACCCTCACCTGGACCCTAAACCGTCCCCGTCCCCTAATCCTAACCCTCGCCCGAACCCTAACCCTAACCCTTCCCCGAAGCCTGACCCTCACCCGTCCCCTAATCCTAACCCGTACGCTGACACTAACCCGCGCCCTCACACGTACGCTCCCCCTAAAGCGTTGTCGTACCCTCACCTGGACCCTAAACCGTCCCCGTCCCCTAACGCTAACCCTAGCCTGAACCCTAACCCTAACCCTTCCCCGAAGCCTGACCCTCACCCGTCCCCTAATCCTAACCCGTACGCTGACACTAAGCCGCGCCCTCACACGTACCCTCCCCCTAAACCGTTGTCGTACCCTCACCTGGACCCTAAACCGTCCCCGTCCCCTAACCTTAACCCTAGCCCGAACCCTAGCCTTAACCCTTCCCCGAAGCCTGACCCTCACCCGTCCCCTAATCCTAACCCGTACGCTGACACGAACCCGCGCCCTCACACGTACGCTCCCCCAGAGCGTTGTCGTTCCCTCACGTGGACCCTAAAACGTCCCCGTCCCCTAACCCTAACCCTAGCCCGAACCCTAACCCTACACTTCCCCGAAGCCTGACCCTCAGCCGTCCACTAATCCTAACCCGTACGCTGACACTAACCCGCGCCCTCACACGTACACTCCCCCTAGAGCGTTGTCGTACCCTCACCTGGACCCTAAACCGTCCCCGTCCCCTAACCCTAACCCTAGCCCGAACCCTAAACCTAACTCTTCCCCGAAGCCTGACCCTCAGCCGTCCCCTAATCCTAACCCGTACGCTGACACTAACCCACGCCCTCACACGTACGCTCCCCCTAGAGCGTTGTCGTACCCTTACCTGGACCCTAAACCCTCCCCGTCCCCTAACCCTAACCCTAGCCCGAACCCTAACCCTAACCCTTCCCCGAAGCCTGACCCTCACCCGTCCCCTAATCCTAACCCGTACGCTGACACTAACCCGCGCCCTCACACGTACGCTCCCCCTAAAGCGTTGTCGTACCCTGACCAGGACCCTAAGCCGTCCCCGTCCCCTAACCCTAACCCTAGCCCGAACCCTAACCCTAACCCTTCCCCGAAGCCTGACCCTCACCCGTCCCCTAATCCTAACCCGTACGCTGTCACTAACCCGCGCCCTCACACGTACGCTCCACCTAAAGCGTTGTCGTACCCTCACCTGGACCCTAAACCGTCCCCGTCCCCTAACCCTAACCCTAGCCCGAACCCTAACCCTAACCCTTCCCCGAAGCCTGACCCTCACCCGTCCCCTAATCCTAACCCGTACGCTGACACTAACCCGCGCCCTCACACGTACGCTCCCCCTAAAGCGTTGTCGTACCCTCACCTGGACCCTAAACCGTCCCCGTCCCCTAACCCTAACCCTAGCCCGAACCCTAACCCTAAGCCTTCCCCGAAGCCAGACCCTCACCCGTCCCCTAATCGTAACCCGTACGCTGACACTAACCCGCGCCCTCACCCGTACGCTCCCCCTAAAGTGTTGTCGTACCCTCACCTGGACCCTAAACCGTCCCCGTTCCCTAACCCTAACCCTAGCCCGAACCCTAACCCTAACACTTCCCCAAAGCCTGACCCTCACCCGTCCCCTAATCCTAACCCGTACGCTGACACTAACCCGCGCCCTCACACGTACGCTCCCCCTAAAGCGTTGTCGTACCCTCACCTGGACCCTAAACCGTCCCCGTCCCCTAACCCTAACCCTAGCCCGAACCCTAACCCTAACCCTTCCCCGAAGCCTGACCCTCACCCGTCCCCTAATCCTAACCCGTACGCTGACACTAACCCGCGCCCTCACACGTACGCTCCCCCTAAAGCGTTGTCGTACCCTCACCTGGACCCTAAACCGTCCCCGTCCCCTAATCCTAACCCTCGCCCGAACCCTAACCCTAACCCTTCCCCGAAGCCTGACCCTCACCCGTCCCCTAATCCTAACCCGTACGCTGACACTAACCCGTGCCCTCACACGTACGCTCCCCCGAAAGCGTTGTCGTACCCTCACCTGGACCCTAAACCGTCCCCGTCCCCTAATCCTAACCCTAGCCCGAACCCTAACCCTAACCCTTCCCCGAAGTCTGACCCTCACCCGTCCCCTAATCCTAAACCGTACGCTGACACTAACCCGCGCCCTCACACGTACGCTCCCCCTAAAGCGTTGTCGTACCCTCACCTGGACCCTAAACCGTCCCCGTCCCCTAACCCTAACCCTAGCCCGAACCCTAACCCTAAACCTTCCCCGAAGCCTGACCCTCACCCGTCCCCTAATGCTAACCCGTACGCTGACACTAACCCGCGCCCTCACACGTACGCTCCCCCTAAAGCGTTGTCGTACCCTCACCTGGACCCTAAACCATCCCCGTCCCCTAACCCTAACCCTAGCCCGAACCCTAACCCTAACCCTTTCCCGAAGCCTGACCCTCACCCGTCCCCTAATCCTAACCCGTACGCTGACACTAACCCGCGCCCTCACACGTACGCTCCCCCTAAAGCGTTGTCGTACCCTCACCTGGACCCTAAACCGTCCCCGTCCCCTAACCCTAACCCTAGCCTGAACCCTAACCCTAACCCTTCCCCGAAGCCTGACCCTCACCCGTCCCCTAATCCTAACCCGAACGCTGACACTAACCCGCGCCCTCACACGTACGCTCCCCCTAAAGCGTTGTCGTACCCTCACCTGGACCCTAAACCGTCCCCGTCCCCTAACCCTAACCCTAGCCCGAACCCTAACCCTAACCCTTCCCCGAAGCCTGACCCTCACCCGTCCCCTAATCCTAACCCGTACGCTGACACTAACCCGCGCCCTCACACGTACGCTCCCCCTAAAGCGTTGTCGTACCCTCACCTGGACCCTAAACCGTCCCCGTCCCCTAACCCTAACCCTAGCCCGAACCCTAACCCTAAACCTTCCCCGAAGCCTGACCCTCACCCGTCCCCTAATGCTAACCCGTACGCTGACACTAACCCGCGCCCTCACACGTACGCTCCCCCTAAAGCGTTGTCGTACCCTCACCTGGACCCTAAACCGTCCCCGTCCCCTAACCCTAACCCTAGCCCGAACCCTAACCCTAACCCTTCCCCGAAGCCTGACCCTCACCCGTCCCCTAATCCTAACCCGTACGCTGACACTAACCCGCACCCTCACACGTACGCTCCCCCTAAAGCGTTGTCGTACCCTCACCTGGACCCTAAACCGTCCCCGTCCCCTAACCCTAACCCTAGCCCGAACCCTAACCCTAACACTTCCCCGAAGCCTGACCCTCACCCGTCCCCTAATCCTAACCCGTACGCTGACACTAACCTGCGCCCTCACACGTACGCTCACCCGAAAGCGTTGTCGTACCCTCACCTGGATCCTAAACCGTCCCCGTTCCCTAACCCTAACCCTAGCCCGAACCCTATCCCTAACTCCTACCCGAAGCCTTACCCTCACCCGTCCACTAATCCTAACCCGTACGCTGACACTAACCCGCGCCCTCACACGTACGCTCCCCCTAAAGCGTTGTCGTACCCTCACCTGGACCCTAAACCGTCCCCGTCCCCTAACCCTAACCCTAGCCCGAACCCTAACCCTAACCCTTCCCCGAAGCCTGACCCTCACCCGTCCCCTAATCCTAACCCGTACGCTGACACTAACCCGCGCCCTCACACGTACGCTCCCCCTAAAGCGTTGTCGTACCCTCACCTGGACCCTAAACCGTCCCCGTCCCCTAACCCTAACCCTAGCCTGAACCCTAACCCTAACCCATCCCCGAAGCCTGACCCTCACCCGTGCCCTAATCCTAACCCGTACGCTGACACTAACCCGCGCCCTCACACGTACGCTCCCCCTAAAGCGTTGTCGTACCCTCACCTGGACCCTAAACCGTCCCCGTCCCCGTCCCCTAACCCTAGCCCGAACCCTAACCCTAACCCTTCCCCGAAGCCTGACCCTCACCCGTCCCCTAATCCTAACCCGTACGCTGACACTAACCTGCGCCCTCACACGTACGCTCCCCCTAAAGCGTTGTCGTACCCTCACCTGGACCCTAAACCGTCCCCGTCCCCTAACCCTAACCCTAGCCCGAACCCTAACCCTAACACTTCCCCGAAGCCTGACCCTCACCCGTCCCCTAATCCTAACCCGTACGCTGACACTAACCCGCGCCCTCACACCTACGCTCCCCCTAAAGCGTTGTCGTACCCTCACCTGGACCCTAAACCGTCCCCGTCCCCTAATCCTAACCCTCGCCCGAACCCAAACCCTAACCCTTCCCCGAAGCCTGACCCTCACCCGTCCCCTAATCCTAACCCGTACGCTGACACTAACCCGCGCCCTCACACGTACGCTCCCCCTAAAGCGTTGTCGTACCCTCACCTGGACCCTAAACCGTCCCCGTCCCCTAACCCTAACCCTAGCCTGAACCCTAACCCTAACCCTTCCCAGAAGCCTGACCCTCACCCGTCCCCTAATCCTAACCCGTACGCTGACACTAACCCGCGCCCTCACACGTACGCTCCCCCTAAAGCGTTGTCGTACCCTCACCTGGACCCTAAACCATCCCCGTCCCCTAACCCTAACCCTAGCCCGAACCCTAACCCTAAACCTTCCCCGAAGCCTGACCCTCACCCGTCCCCTAATGCTAACTCGTACGCTGACACTAACCCGCGCCCTCACACGTACGCTCCCCCTAAAGCGTTGTCGTACCCTCACCTGGACCCTAAACCGTCCCCGTCCCCTAACCCTAACCCTAGCCCGAACCCTAACCCTAACCCTTCCCCGAAGCCTGACCCTCACCCGTCCCCTAATCCTAACCCGTACGCTGACACTAACCCGCGCCCTCACACGTACGCTCCCCCTAAAGCGTTGTCGTACCCTCACCTGGACCCTAAACCGTCCCCGTCCCCTAACCCTAACCCTAGCCCGAACCCTAACCCTAACACTTCCCCGAAGCCTGACCCTCACCCGTCCCCTAATCCTAACCCGTACGCTGACACTAACCCGCGCCCTCACACGTACGCTCCCCCTAAAGCGTTGTCGTACCCTCACCTGGACCCTAAACCGTCCCCGTCCCCTAACCCTAACCCTAGCCCGAACCCTAACCCTAACCCTTCCCCGAAGCCTGACCCTCAGCCGTCCCCTAATCCTAACCCGTACGCTGACACTAACCTGCGCCCTCACACGTACGCTCCCCCGAAAGCGTTGTCGTACCCTCACCTGGACCCTAAACCGTCCCCGTTCCCTAACCCTAACCCTAGCCCGAACCCTATCCCTAACCCCTACCCGAAGCCTTACCCTCACCCGTCCACTAATCCTAACCCGTACGCTGACACTAACCTGCGCCCTCACACGTACGCTCCCCCTAAAGCGTTGTCGTACCCTCACCTGGACCCTAAACCGTCCCCGTCCCCTAACCCTAACCCTAGCCCGAACCCTAACCCTAACCCTTCCCCGAAGCCTGACCCTCACCCGTCCCCTAATCCTAACCCGTACGCTGACACTAACCCGCGCCCTCACACGTACGCTCCCCCTAAAGCGTTGTCTTACCCTCACCTGGACCCTAAACCGTCCCCGTCCCCTAACCCTAACCCTAGCCTGAACCCTAACCCTAACCCTTCCCCGAAGCCTGACCCTCACCAGTCCCCTAATCCTAACCCGTACGCTGACACTAACCCGCGCCCTCACACGTACGCTCCCCCTAAAGCGTTGTCGTACCCTCACCTGGACCCTAAACCGTCCCCGTCCCCGTCCCCTAACCCTAGCCTGAACCCTAACCCTAACCCTTCCCCGAAGCCTGACCCTCACCCGTCCCCTAATCCTAACCCGTACGCTGACACTAACCCGCGCCCTCACACGTACGCTCCCCCTAAAGCGTTGTCGTACCCTCACCTGGACCCTAAACCGTCCCCGTCCCCTAATCCTAACCCTCGCCCGAACCCTAACCCTAACCCTTCCCCGAAGCCTGACCCTCACCCGTCCCCTAATCCTAACCCGTACGCTGACACTAACCCGTGCCCTCACACGTACGCTCCCCCGAAAGCGTTGTCGTACCCTCACCTGGACCCTAAACCGTCCCCGTCCCCTAACCCTAACCCTAGCCCGAACCCTAACCCTAACCCTTCCCCGAAGCCTGACCCTCACCCGTCCCCTAATCCTAACCCGTACGCTGACAGTAACCCGCGCCCTCACACGTACACTCCCCCTAAAGCGTTGTCGTACCCTCACCTGGACCCTAAACCGTCCCCGTCCCCTAATCCTAACCCTAGCCCGAACCCTAACCCTAAACCTTCCCCGAAGCCTGACCCTCACCCGTCCCCTAATCCTAACCCGTACGCTGATACTAACCCGCGCCCTCACACGTACGCTCCCCCTAAAGCGTTGTCGTACCCTCACCTGGACCCTAAACCGTCCCCGTCCCCTAATCCTAACCCTAGCCCGAACCCTAACCCTAACCCTTCCGCGAAGTCTGACCCTCACCCGTCCCCTAATCCTAAACCGTACGCTGACACTAACCCGCGCCCTCACACGTACGCTCCCCCTAAAGCGTTGTCGTACCCTCACCTGGACCCTAAACCGTCCCCGTCCCCTAACCCTAACCCTAGCCCGAACCCTAACCCTAAACCTTCCCCGAAGCCTGACCCTCACCCGTCCCCTAATGCTAACCCGTACGCTGACACTAACCCGCGCCCTCACACGTACGCTCCCCCTAAAGCGTTGTCGTACCCTCACCTGGACCCTAAACCATCCCCGTCCCCTAACCCTAACCCTAGCCCGAACCCTAACCCTAACCCTTTCCCGAAGCCTGACCCTCACCCGTCCCCTAATCCTAACCCGTACGCTGACACTAACCCGCGCCCTCACACGTACGCTCCCCCTAAAGCGTTGTCGTACCCTCACCTGGACCCTAAACCGTCCCCGTCCCCTAACCCTAACCCTAGCCTGAACCCTAACCCTAACCCTTCCCCGAAGCCTGACCCTCACCCGTCCCCTAATCCTAACCCGAACGCTGACACTAACCCGCGCCCTCACACGTACGCTCCCCCTAAAGCATTGTCGTACCCTCACCTGGACCCTAAACCGTCCCCGTCCCCTAACCCTAACCCTAGCCCGAACCCTAACCCTAACCCTTCCCCGAAGCCTGACCCTCACCCGTCCCCTAATCCTAACCCGTACGCTGACACTAACCCGCGCCCTCACACGTACGCTCCCCCTAAAGCGTTGTCGTACCCTCACCTGGACCCTAAACGGTCCCCGTCCCCTAACCCTAACCCTAGCCCGAACCCTAACCCTAAACCTTCCCCGAAGCCTGACCCTCACCCGTCCCCTAATGCTAACCCGTACGCTGACACTAACCCGCGCCCTCACACGTACGCTCCCCCTAAAGCGTTGTCGTACCCTCACCTGGACCCTAAACCGTCCCCGTCCCCTAACCCTAACCCTAGCCCGAACCCTAACCCTAACCCTTCCCCGAAGCCTGACCCTCACCCGTCCCCTAATCCTAACCCGTACGCTGACACTAACCCGCACCCTCACACGTACGCTCCCCCTAAAGCGTTGTCGTACCCTCACCTGGACCCTAAACCGTCCCCGTCCCCTAACCCTAACCCTAGCCCGAACCCTAACCCTAACACTTCCCCGAAGCCTGACCCTCACCCGTCCCCTAATCCTAACCCGTACGCTGACACTAACCTGCGCCCTCACACGTACGCTCACCCGAAAGCGTTGTCGTACCCTCACCTGGATCCTAAACCGTCCCCGTTCCCTAACCCTAACCCTAGCCCGAACCCTATCCCTAACTCCTACCCGAAGCCTTACCCTCACCCGTCCACTAATCCTAACCCGTACGCTGACACTAACCCGCGCCCTCACACGTACGCTCCCCCTAAAGCGTTGTCGTACCCTCACCTGGACCCTAAACCGTCCCCGTCCCCTAACCCTAACCCTAGCCCGAACCCTAACCCTAACCCTTCCCCGAAGCCTGACCCTCACCCGTCCCCTAATCCTAACCCGTACGCTGACACTAACCCGCGCCCTCACACGTACGCTCCCCCTAAAGCGTTGTCGTACCCTCACCTGGACCCTAAACCGTCCCCGTCCCCTAACCCTAACCCTAGCCTGAACCCTAACCCTAACCCATCCCCGAAGCCTGACCCTCACCCGTGCCCTAATCCTAACCCGTACGCTGACACTAACCCGCGCCCTCACACGTACGCTCCCCCTAAAGCGTTGTCGTACCCTCACCTGGACCCTAAAACGTCCCCGTCCCCGTCCCCTAACCCTAGCCCGAACCCTAACCCTAACCCTTCCCCGAAGCCTGACCCTCACCCGTCCCCTAATCCTAACCCGTACGCTGACACTAACCTGCGCCCTCACACGTACGCTCCCCCTAAAGCGTTGTCGTACCCTCACCTGGACCCTAAACCGTCCCCGTCCCCTAACCCTAACCCTAGCCCGAACCCTAACCCTAACACTTCCCCGAAGCCTGACCCTCACCCGTCCCCTAATCCTAACCCGTACGCTGACACTAACCCGCGCCCTCACACCTACGCTCCCCCTAAAGCGTTGTCGTACCCTCACCTGGACCCTAAACCGTCCCCGTCCCCTAATCCTAACCCTCGCCCGAACCCAAACCCTAACCCTTCCCCGAAGCCTGACCCTCACCCGTCCCCTAATCCTAACCCGTACGCTGACACTAACCCGCGCCCTCACACGTACGCTCCCCCTAAAGCGTTGTCGTACCCTCACCTGGACCCTAAACCGTCCCCGTCCCCTAACCCTAACCCTAGCCTGAACCCTAACCCTAACCCTTCCCAGAAGCCTGACCCTCACCCGTCCCCTAATCCTAACCCGTACGCTGACACTAACCCGCGCCCTCACACGTACGCTCCCCCTAAAGCGTTGTCGTACCCTCACCTGGACCCTAAACCATCCCCGTCCCCTAACCCTAACCCTAGCCCGAACCCTAACCCTAAACCTTCCCCGAAGCCTGACCCTCACCCGTCCCCTAATGCTAACCCGTACGCTGACACTAACCCGCGCCCTCACACGTACGCTCCCCCTAAAGCGTTGTCGTACCCTCACCTGGACCCTAAACCGTCCCCGTCCCCTAACCCTAACCCTAGCCCGAACCCTAACCCTAACCCTTCCCCAAAGCCTGACCCTCACCCGTCCCCTAATCCTAACCCGTACGCTGACACTAACCCGCGCCCTCACACGTACGCTCCCCCTAAAGCGTTGTCGTACCCTCACCTGGACCCTAAACCGTCCCCGTCCCCTAACCCTAACCCTAGCCCGAACCCTAACCCTAACACTTCCCCGAAGCCTGACCCTCACCCGTCCCCTAATCCTAACCCGTACGCTGACACTAACCCGCGCCCTCACACGTACGCTCCCCCTAAAGCGTTGTCGTACCCTCACCTGGACCCTAAACCGTCCCCGTCCCCTAACCCTAACCCTAGCCCGAACCCTAACCCTAACCCTTCCCCGAAGCCTGACCCTCAGCCGTCCCCTAATCCTAACCCGTACGCTGACACTAACCTGCGCCCTCACACGTACGCTCCCCCGAAAGCGTTGTCGTACCCTCACCTGGACCCTAAACCGTCCCCGTTCCCTAACCCTAACCCTAGCCCGAACCCTATCCCTAACCCCTACCCGAAGCCTTACCCTCACCCGTCCACTAATCCTAACCCGTACGCTGACACTAACCTGCGCCCTCACACGTATGCTCCCCCTAAAGCGTTGTCGTACCCTCACCTGGACCCTAAACCGTCCCCGTCCCCTAACCCTAACCCTAGCCCGAACCCTAACCCTAACCCTTCCCCGAAGCCTGACCCTCACCCGTCCCCTAATCCTAACCCGTACGCTGACACTAACCCGCGCCCTCACACGTACGCTCCCCCTAAAGCGTTGTCTTACCCTCACCTGGACCCTAAACCGTCCCCGTCCCCTAACCCTAACCCTAGCCTGAACCCTAACCCTAACCCTTCCCCGAAGCCTGACCCTCACCAGTCCCCTAATCCTAACCCGTACGCTGACACTAACCCGCGCCCTCACACGTACGCTCCCCCTAAAGCGTTGTCGTACCCTCACCTGGACCCTAAACCGTCCCCGTCCCCGTCCCCTAACCCTAGCCTGAACCCTAACCCTAACCCTTCCCCGAAGCCTGACGCTCACCCGTCCCCTAATCCTAACCCGTACGCTGACACTAACCTGCGCCCTCACACGTACGCTCCCCCTAAAGCGTTGTCGTACCCTCACCTGGACCCTAAACCGTCCCCGTCCCCTAACCCTAACCCTAGCCCGAACCCTAACCCTAACCCTTCCCCGAAGCCTGACCCTCACCCGTCCCCTAATCCTAACCCGTACGCTGACACTAACCCGCGCCCTCACACGTACGCTCCCCCTAAAGCGTTGTCGTACCCTCACCTGGACCCTAAACCGTCCCCGTCCCCTAATCCTAACCCTCGCCCGAACCCTAACCCTAACCCTTCCCCGAAGCCTGACCCTCACCCGTCCCCTAATCCTAACCCGTACGCTGACACTAACCCGCGCCCTCACACGTACGCTCCCCCTAAAGCGTTGTCGTACCCTCACCTGGACCCTAAACCGTCCCCGTCCCCTAACGCTAACCCTAGCCTGAACCCTAACCCTAACCCTTCCCCGAAGCCTGACCCTCACCCGTCCCCTAATCCTAACCCGTACGCTGACACTAAGCCGCGCCCTCACACGTACGCTCCCCCTAAACCGTTGTCGTACCCTCACCTGGACCCTAAACCGTCCCCGTCCCCTAACCTTAACCCTAGCCCGAACCCTAGCCTTAACCCTTCCCCGAAGCCTGACCCTCACCCGTCCCCTAATCCTAACCCGTACGCTGACACGAACCCGCGCCCTCCCACGTACGCTCCCCCTAGAGCGTTGTCGTACCCTCACGTGGACCCTAAAACGTCCCCGTCCCCTAACCCTAACCCTAGCCCGAACCCTAACCCTACACTTCCCCGAAGCCTGACCCTCAGCCGTCCACTAATCCTAACCCGTACGCTGACACTAACCCGCGCCCTCACACGTACACTCCCCCTAGAGCGTTGTCGTACCCTCACCTGGACCCTAAACCGTCCCCGTCCCCTAACCCTAACCCTAGCCCGAACCCTAAACCTAACTCTTCCCCGAAGCCTGACCCTCAGCCGTCCCCTAATCCTAACCCGTACGCAGACACTAACCCACGCCCTCACACGTACGCTCCCCCTAGAGCGTTGTCGTACCCTTACCTGGACCCTAAACCCTCCCCGTCCCCTAACCCTAACCCTAGCCCGAACCCTAACCCTAACCCTTCCCCGAAGCCTGACCCTCACCCGTCCCCTAATCCTAACCCGTACGCTGACACTAACCCGCGCCCTCACACGTACGCTCCCCCTAAAGCGTTGTCGTACCCTGACCAGGACCCTAAGCCGTCCCCGTCCCCTAACCCTAACCCTAGCCCGAACCCTAACCCTAACCCTTCCCCGAAGCCTGACCCTCACCCGTCCCCTAATCCTAACCCGTACGCTGTCACTAACCCACGCCCTCACACGTACGCTCCCCCTAAAGCGTTGTCGTACCCTCACCTGGACCCTAAACCTTCCCCGTCCCCTAACCCTAACCCTAGACCGAACCCTAACCCTAACCCTTCCCCGAAGCCTGACCCTCACCCGTCCCCTAATCCTAACCCGTACGCTGACACTAAGCCGCGCCCTCACACGTACGCTCCCCCTAAAGCGTTGTCGTACCCTCACCTGAACCCTAAACCGTCCCCGTCGCCTAACCCTAACCCTAGCCCGAACCCTAACCCTAACCCTTCCCCGAAGCCTGACCCTCAACCGTCCCCTAATCCTAACCCGTACGCTGACACTAACCCGCGCCCTCACACGTACGCTCCCCCTAAAGCGTTGTCGTACCCTCACCTGGACCCTAAACCGTCCCCGTCCCCTAACCCTAACCCTAGCCCGAACCCTAACCCTAACCCTTCCCCGAAGCCTGACCCTCACCCGTCCCCTAATCCTAACCCGTACGCTGACACTAACCTGCGCCCTCACACGAACGCTCACCCGAAAGCGTTGTCGTACCCTCACCTGGACCCTAAACCGTCCCCGTTCCCTAACTCTAACCCTAGCCCGAACCCTATCCCTAACCCCTACCCGAAGCCTTACCCTCACCCGTCCACTAATCCTAACCCGTACGCTGACACTAACCCGCGCCCTCACACGTACGCTCCCCCTAAAGAGTTGTCGTACCCTCACCTGGACCCTAAACCGTCCCCGTCCCCTAACCCTAACACTAGCCCGAACCCTAACCCTAACCCTTCCCCGAAGCCTGACCCTCACCCGTCCCCTAATCCTAACCCGTACGCTGACACTAACCTGCGCCCTCACACGTACGCTCCCCCTAAAGCGTTGTCGTACCCTCACCTGGACCCTAAACCGTCCCCGTCCCCTAACCCTAACCCTAGCCCGAACCCTAACCCTAACCCTTCCCCGAAGCCTGACCCTCACCCGTCCCCTAATCCTAACCCGTACGCTGACACTAACCCGCGCCCTCACACCTACGCTCCCCCTAAAGCGTTGTCGTACCCTCACCTGGACCCTAAACCGTCCCCGTCCCCTAATCCTAACCCTCGCCCGAACCCTAACCCTAACCCTTCCCCGAAGCCTGACCCTCACCCGTCCCCTAATCCTAACCCGTACGCTGACACTAACCCGCGCCCTCACACGTACGCTCCCCCTAAAGCGTTGTCGTACCCTCACCTGGACCCTAAACCGTCCCCGTCCCCTAACCCTAACCCTAGCCTGAACCCTAACCCTAACCCTTCCCAGAAGCCTGACCCTCACCCGTCCCCTAATCCTAACCCGTACGCTGACACTAACCCGCGCCCTCACACGTACGCTCCCCCTAAAGCGTTGTCGCACCCTCACCTGGACCCTAAACCGTCCCCGTCCCCTAACCCTAACCCTAGCCCGAACCCTAACCCTAAACCTTCCCCGAAGCCTGACCCTCACCCGTCCCCTAATTCTAACCCGTACGCTGACACTAACCCGCGCCCTCACACGTACGCTCCCCCTAAAGCGTTGTCGTACCCTCACCTGGACCCTAAACCGTCCCCGTCCCCTAACCCTAACCCTAGCCCGAAACCTAACCCTAACCCTTCCCCGAAGCCTGACCCTCACCCGTCCCCTAATCCTAACCCGTACGCTGACACTAACCCGCGTCCTCACACGTACGCTCCCCCTAAAGCGTTGTCGTACCCTCACCTGGACCCTAAACCGTCCCCGTCCCCTAACCCTAACCCTAGCCCGAACCCTAACCCTAACCCTTCCCCGAAGCCTGACCCTCACCCGTCCCCTAATCCTAACCCGTACGCTGACACTAACCCGCGCCCTCACACGTACGCTCCCCCTAAAGCGTTGTCGTACCGTCACCTGGACCCTAAACCGTCCCCGTCCCCTAACCCTAACCCTAGCCCGAACCCTAACCCTAACCCTTCCCCGAAGCCTGACCCTCAGCCGTCCCCTAATCCTAACCCGTACGCTGACACTAACCTGCGCCCTCACACGTACGCTCCCCCGAAAGCTTTGTCGTACCCTCACCTGGACCCTAAACCGTCCCCGTTCGCTAACCCTAACCCTAGCCCGAACCCTATCCCTAACCCCTACCCGAAGCCTTACCCTCACCCGTCCACTAATCCTAAACCGTACGCTGACACTAACCCACGCCCTCACACGTACGCTCCCCCTAAAGCGTTGTCGTACCCTCACCTGGACCCTAAACCGTCCCCGTCCCCTAACCCTAACCCTAGCCCGAACCCTAACCCTAACCCTTCCCCGAAGCCTGACCCTCACCCGTCCCCTAATCCTAACCCGTACGCTGACACTAACCCGCGCCCTCACACGTACGCTCCCCCTAAAGCGTTGTCGTACCCTCACCTGGACCCTAAACCGTCCCCGTCCCCTAACCCTAACCCTAGCCTGAACCCTAACCCTAACCCTTCCCCGAAGCCTGACCCTCACCAGTCCCCTAATCCTAACCCGTACGCTGACACTAACCCGCGCCCTCACACGTACGCTCCCCCTAAAGCGTTGTCGTACCCTCACCTGGACCCTAAACCGTCCCCGTCCCCTTCCCCTAACCCTAGCCTGAACCCTAACCCTAACCCTTCCCCGAAGCCTGACGCTCACCCGTCCCCTAATCCTAACCCGTACGCTGACACTAACCTGCGCCCTCACACGTACGCTCCCCCTAAAGCGTTGTCGTACCCTCACCTGGACCCTAAACCGTCCCCGTCCCCTAACCCTAACCCTAGCCCGAACCCTAACCCTAACCCTGCCCCGAAGCCTGACCCTCACCCGTCCCCTAATACTAACCCGTACGCTGACACTAACCCGCGCCCTCACACGTACGCTCCCCCTAAAGCGTTGTCGTACCCTCACCTGGACCCTAAACCGTCCCCGTCCCCTAACCCTAACCCTAGCCTGAACCCTAACCTTAACCCTTCCCCGAAGCCTGACCCTCACCCGTCCCCTAATCCTAACCCGTACGCTGACACTAACCCGCGCCCTCACACGTATGCTCCCCCTAAAGCGTTGTCGTACCCTCACCTGGACCCTAAACCGTCCCCGTCCCCTAACGCTAACCCTGGCCGAACCCTAACCCTAACCCTTCCCCGAAGCCTGACCCTCACCCGTCCCCTAATCCTAAACCGTACGCTGAAACTAAGCCGCGCCCTCACACGTACGCTCCCCCTAAACCGTTGTCGTACCCTCACCTGGACCCTAAACCGTCCCCGTCCCCTAACCTTAACCCTAGCCCGAACCCTAGCCTTAACCCTTCCCCGAAGCCTGACCCTCACCCATCCCCTAATCCTAACCCGTACGCTGACACGAACTCGCGCCCTCACACGTACGCTCCCCCTAGAGCGTTGTCGTACCCTCACGTGGACCCTAAAACGTCCCCGTCCCCTAACCCTAACCCTAGCCCGAACCCTAACCCTACACTTCCCCGAAGCCTGACCCTCAGCCGTCCCCTAATCCTAACCCGTACGCTGACACTAACCCGCGCCCTCACACGTACACTCCCCCTAGAGCGTTGTCGTACCCTCACCTGGACCCTAAACCGTCCCCGTCCCATAACCCTAACCCTAGCCCGAACCCTAACCCTAACTCTTCCCCGAAGCCTGACCCTCAGCCGTCCCCTAATCCTAACCCGTACGCTGACACTAACCCACGCCCTCACACGTACGCTCCCCCTAGAGCGTTGTCGTACCCTTACCTGGACCCTAAACCCTCCCCGTCCCCTAACCCTAACCCTAGCCCGAACCCTAACCCTAACCCTTCCCCGAAGCCTGACTCTCACCCGTCCCATAATCCTAACCCGTACGCTGACACTAACCCGCGCCCTCACACGTACGCTCCCCCTAAAGCGTTGTCGTACCCTCACCTGGACCCTAAACCGTCCCCGTCCCCTAACCCTAACCCTAGCCCGAACCCTAACCCTAACCCTTCCCCGAAGCCTGACCCTCAGCCGTCCCCTAATCCTAACCCGTACGCTGACACTAACCTGCGCCCTCACACGTACGCTCCCCCGAAAGCGTTGTCGTACCCTCACCTGGACCCTAAACCGTCCCCGTTCCCTAACCCTAACCCTAGCCCGAACCCTATCCCTAACCCCTACCCGAAGCCTTACCCTCACCCGTCCACTAATCCTAACCCGTACGCTGAAACTAACCTGCGCCCTCACACGTACGCTCCCCCTAAAGCGTTGTCGTACCCTCACCTGGACCCTAAACCGTCCCCGTCCCCTAACCCTAACCCTAGCCCGAACCCTAACCCTAACCCTTCCCCGAAGCCTGACCCTCACCCGTCCCCTAATCCTAACCCGTACGCTGACACTAACCCGCGCCCTCACACGTACGCTCCCCCTAAAGCGTTGTCGTACCCTCACCTGGACCCTAAACCGTCCCCGTCCCCTAACCCTAACCCTAGCCTGAACCATAACCCTAACCCTTCCCCGAAGCCTGACCCTCACCAGTCCCCTAATCCTAACCCGTACGCTGACACTAACCCGCGCCCTCACACGTACGCTCCCCCTAAAGCGTTGTCGTACCCTCACCTGGACCCTAAACCGTCCCCGTCCCCGTCCCCTAACCCTAGCCTGAACCCTAACCCTAACCCTTCCCCGAAGCCTGACGCTCACCCGTCCCCTAATCCTAACCCGTACGCTGACACTAACCTGCGCCCTCACACGTACGCTCCCCCTAAAGCGTTGTCGTACCCTCACCTGGACCCTAAACCGTCCCCGTCCCCTAACCCTAACCCTAGCCCGAACCCTAACCCTAACCCTTCCCCGAAGCCTGACCCTCACCCGTCCCCTAATCCTAACCCGTACGCTGACACTAACCCGCGCCCTCACACGTACGCTCCCCCTAAAGCGTTGTCGTACCCTCACCTGGACCCTAAACCGTCCCCGTCCCCTAATCCTAACCCTCGCCCGAACCCTAACCCTAACCCTTCCCCGAAGCCTGACCCTCACCCGTCCCCTAATCCTAACCCGTACGCTGACACTAACCCGCGCCCTCACACGTACGCTCCCCCTAAAGCGTTGTCGTACCCTCACATGGACCCTAAACCGTCCCCGTCCCCTAACGCTAACCCTAGCCTGAACCCTAACCCTAACCCTTCCCCGAAGCCTGACCCTCACCCGTCCCCTAATCCTAACCCGTACGCTGACACTAAGCCGCGCCCTCACACGTACGCTCCCCCTAAACCGTTGTCGTACCCTCACCTGGACCCTAAACCGTCCCCGTCCCCTAACCTTAACCCTAGCCCGAACCCTAGCCTTAACCCTTCCCCGAAGCCTGACCCTCACCCGTCCCCTAATCCTAACCCGTACGCTGACACGAACCCGCGCCCTCACACGTACGCTCCCCCTAGAGCGTTGTCGTACCCTCACGTGGACCCTAAAACGTCCCCGTCCCCTAACCCTAACCCTAGCCCGAACCCTAACCCTACACTTCCCCGAAGCCTGACCCTCAGCCGTCCACTAATCCTAACCCGTACGCTGACACTAACCCGCGCCCTCACACGTACACTCCCCCTAGAGCGTTGTCGTACCCTCACCTGGACCCTAAACCGTCCCCGTCCCCTAACCCTAACCCTAGCCCGAACCCTAAACCTAACTCTTCCCCGAAGCCTGACACACAGCCGTCCCCTAATCCTAACCCGTACGCTGACACTAACCCACGCCCTCACACGTACGCTCCCCCTAGAGCGTTGTCGTACCCTTACCTGGACCCTAAACCCTCCCCGTCCCCTAACCCTAACCCTAGCCCGAACCCTAACCCTAACCCTTCCCCGAAGCCTGACCCTCACCCGTCCCCTAATCCTAACCCGTACGCTGACACTAACCCGCGCCCTCACACGTACGCTCCCCCTAAAGCGTTGTCGTACCCTGACCAGGACCCTAAGCCGTCCCCGTCCCCTAACCCTAACCCTAGCCCGAACCCTAACCCTAACCCTTCCCCGAAGCCTGACCCTCACCCGTCCCCTAATCCTAACCCGTACGCTGTCACTAACCCGCGCCCTCACACGTACGCTCCCCCTAAAGCGTTGTCGTACCCTCACCTGGACCCTAAACCGTCCCCGTCCCCTAACCCTAACCCTAGCCTGAACCCTAACCCTAACCCTTCCCAGAAGCCTGACCCTCACCCGTCCCCTAATCCTAACCCGTACGCTGACACTAACCCGCGCCCTCACACGTACGCTCCCCCTAAAGCGTTGTCGTACCCTCACCTGGACCCTAAACCGTCCCCGTCCCCTAACCCTAACCCTAGCCCGAACCCTAACCCTAAACCTTCCCCGAAGCCTGACCCTCACCCGTCCCCTAATTCTAACCCGTACGCTGACACTAACCCGCGCCCTCACACGTACGCTCCCCCTAAAGCGTTGTCGTACCCTCACCTGGACCCTAAACCGTCCCCGTCACCTAACCCTAACCCTAGCCCGAACCCTAACCCTAACCCTTCCCCGAAGCCTGACCCTCACCCGTCCCCTAATCCAAACCCGTACGCTGACACTAACCCGCGCCCTCACACGTACGCTCCCCCTAAAGCGTTGTCGTACCCTCACCTGGACCCTAAACCGTCCCCGTCCCCTAACCCTAACCCTAGCCCGAACCCTAACCCTAACCCTTCCCCGAAGCCTGACCCTCACCCGTCCCCTAATCCTAACCCGTACGCTGACACTAACCCGCGCCCTCACACGTACGCTCCCCCTAAAGCGTTGTCGTACCCTCACCTGGACCCTAAACCGTCCCCGTCCCCTAACCCTAACCCTAGCCCGAACCCTAACCCTAACCCTTCCCCGAAGCCTGACCATCAGCCGTCCCCTAATCCTAACCCGTACGCTGACACTAACCTGCGCCCTCACACGTACGCTCCCCCGAAAGCTTTGTCGTACCCTCACCTGGACCCTAAACCGTCCCCGTTCGCTAACCCTAACCCTAGCCCGAACCCTATCCCTAACCCCTACCCGAAGCCTTACCCTCACCCGTCCACTAATCCTAACCCGTACGCTGACACTAACCCGCGCCCTCACACGTACGCTCCCCCTAAAGCGTTGTCGTACCCTCACCTGGACCCTAAACCGTCCCCGTCCCCTATCCCTAACCCTAGCCCGAACCCTAACCCTAACCCTTCCCCGAAGCCTGACCCTCACCCGTCCCCTAATCCTAACCCGTACGCTGACACTAACCCGCGCCCTCACACGTACGCTCCCCCTAAAGCGTTGTCGTACCCTCACCTGGACCCTAAACCGTCCCCGTCCCCTAACCCTAACCCTAGCCCGAACCCTAACCCTAACTCTTCCCGAAGCCGGACCCTCAGCCGTCCCCTAATCCTAACCCGTACGCTGACACTAACCCGCGCCCTCACACGTACGCTCCCCCTAGAGCGTTGTCGTACCCTCACCTGGACCCTAAACCCTCCCCGTCCCCTAACCCTAACCCTAGCCCGAACCCTAACCCTAACACTTCCCCGAAGCCTGACCCTCACCCGTCCCCTAATCCTAACCCGTACGCTGACACTAACCCGCGCCCTCACACGTACGCTCCCCCTAAAGCGTTGTCGTACCCTCACCTGGACCCTAAACCGTCCCCGTCCCCTAACCCTAACCCTAGCCCGAACCGTAACCCTAACCCTTCCCCGAAGCCTGACCCTCACCCGTCCCCTAATCCTAACCCGTACGCTGACACTAACCCGCGCCCTCACACGTACGCTCCCCCTAAAGCGTTGTCGTACCCTCACCTGGACCCTAAACCTTCCCCGTCCCCTAACCCTAAACCTAGTCCGAACCCTAACCCTAACCCTTCCCCGAAGCCTGACCCTCACCCGTCCCCTAATCCTAACCCGTACGCTGACACTAACCCGCGCCCTCACACGTACGCTCCCCCTAAAGCGTTGTCGTACCCTCACCTGGACCCTAAACCGTCCCCGTCCCCTAACCCTAACCCTAGCCCGAACCCTAACCCTAACCCTTCCCCGAAGCCTGACACTCACCCGTCCCCTAATCCTAACCCGTACGCTGACACTAACCCGCGCCCTCACACGTACGCTCCCCCTACAGCGTTGTCGTACCCTCACCTGGACCCTAAACCGTCCCCGTCCCCTAACCCTAACCCTAGCCCGAACCCTAACCCTAACACTTCCCCGAAGCCTGACCCTCACCCGTCCCCTAATCCTAACCCGTACGCTGACACTAACCCGCGCCCTCACACGTACGCTCCCCCTAAAGCGTTGTCGTACCCTCACCTGGACCCTAAACCGTCCCCGTCCCCTAACCCTAACCCTAGCCCGAACCCTAACCCTAACCCTTCCCCGAAGCCTGACCCTCACCCGTCCCCTAATCCTAACCCGTACGCTGACACTAACCCGCGCCCTCACACGTACGCTCCCCCTAAAGCGTTGTCGTACCCTCACCTGGACCCTATACCGTCCCCGTCCCCTAACTCTAACCCTAGCCCGAACCCTAACCCTAACCCTTCCCCGAAGCCTGACCCTCACCCGTCCCCTAATCCTAACCCGTACGCTGGCACTAACCCACGCCCTCACACGTACGCTCCCCCTACAACGTTGTCGTACCCTCACCTTGACCCTAAACCGTCCCCATTTCCTAACCCTAACCCTAGCCCGAACCCTAACCCTAACCCTTCCCCGAAGCCTGCCCCTCACCCGTCCCCTAATCCTAACTCGTACGCTGACACTAACCCGCGCCCTCACACGTACGCTCCCCCTAAAGCGTTGTCGTACCCTCACCTGGACCCTAAACCGTCCCCGTCCCCTAACCCTAACCCTAGCCCGAACCCTAACCCTAACCCTTCCCCGAAGCCTGACCCTCACCCGTACCCTAATCCTAACCCGTACGCTGACACTAACCCGCACCCTCACACGTACGCTCCCCCTAAACAGTTGTCGTACCCTCACCTGGACCCTAAACCTTCCCCGTCCCCTAACCCTAACCCTAGCCCGAACCCTAACCCTAACCCTTCCCCGAAGCCTGACCCTCACCCGTCCCCTAATCCTACACCGTACGCTGACACTAACCCGCGCCCTCACACGAAGGCTCCCCCTTAGGCGTTGTCGTACCCTCACCTTGACCCTAAACCGTCCCCGTCCCCTAACCCTAACCCTAGCCGGAACCCTAACCCTAACACTTCCCCGAAGCCTGACCCTCACCCGTCCCCTAATCCTAACCCGTACGCTGACACTAACCCGCGCTCTCACACGTACGCTCCCCCTAAAGCGTTGTCGTACCCTCACCTGGACCCTAAACCGTCCCCGTCCCCTAACCCTAACCCTAGCCCGAACCCTAACCCTAACCCTTCCCCGAAGCCTGACCCTCACCCGTCCCCTAATCCTAACCCGTACGCTGACACTAAGCCGCGCCCTCACACGTACGCTCCCCCTAAAGCGTTGTCGTACCCTCACCTGAACCCTAAACCGTCCCCGTCCCCGTCCCCTAACCCTAGCCCGAACCCTAACCCTAACACTTCCCCGAAGCCTGACCCTCACCCGTCCCCTAATCCTAACCCGTACGCTGACACTAACCCGCGCCCTCACACGTACGCTCCCCCTAAAGCGTTGTCGTACCCTCACCTGGACCCTAAACCGTCCCCGTCCCCTAACCCTAACCCTGGCCGAACCCTAACCCTAACCTTTCCCCGAAGCCTGACCCTCACCCGTCCCCTACTCCTAACCCGTACGCTGACACTAAGCCGCGCCCTCACATGTACGCTCCCCCAAACCGTTGTCGTACCCTCACCTGGACCCTAAACCGTCCCCGTCCCCTAACCCTAACCCTAGCCCGAACCCTAACCCTAACCCTTCCCCGAAGCCTGACCCTCACCCGTCCCCTAATCCTAACCCGTACGCTGACACTAAGCCACGCCCTCACACGTACGCTCCCCCTAAGGCGTTGTCGTACCCTCACCTGGACCCTAAACCGTCCCCGTCCCCTAACCCTAACCCTAGCCCGAACCCTAACCCTAACCCTTCCCCGAAGCCTGACCCTCACCCGTCCCCTAATCCTAACCGGTACGCTGACACTAACCCGCGCCCTCACACGTACGCTCCCCCTAAAGCGTTGTCGTACCCTCACCTGGACCCTAAACCGTCCCCGTCCCCTAAACCTAACCCTAGCCCGAACCCTAACCCTAACACTTCCCCGAAGCCTGACCCTCACCCGTCCCCTAATCCTAACCCGTACGCTGACACTAACACGCGCCCTCACACGTACGCTCCCCCTAAAGCGTTGTCGTACCCTCACCTGGACCCTAAACCGTCCCCGTCCCCTAACGCTAACCCTGGCCGAACCCTAACCCTAACCCTTCCCCGAAGCCTGACCCTCACACGTCCCCTAATCCTAACCCGTAGGCTGACACTAAGCCGCGCCCTCACACGTACGCTCCCCCTAAACCATTGTCGTACCCTCACCTGGACCCTAAACCGTCCCCGTCCCCTAACCCTAACCCTAGCCCGAACCCTAGCCTTAACCCTTCCCCGAAGCCTGACCCTCACCCGTCCCCTAATCCTAACCCGTACGCTGACACGAACCCGCGCCCTCACACGTACGCTCCCCCTAGAGCGTTGTCGTACCCTCACGTGGATCCTAAACCGTCCCCGTCCCCTAACCCTAACCCTAGCCCGAACCCTAACCCTACACTTCCCCGAAGCCTGACCCTCAGCCGTCCCCTAATCCTAACCCGTACGCTGACACTAACCCGCGCCCTCACACGTACACTCCGCCTAGAGCGTTGTCGTACCCTCACCTGGACCCTAAACCGTCCCCGTCCCCTAACCCTAACCCTAGCCCGAACCCTAACCCTAACTCTTCCCCAAAGCCTGACCCTCAGCCGTCCCCTAATCCTAACCCGTACGCTGACACTAACCCGCGCCCTCACACGTACGCTCCCCCTAGAGCGTTGTCGTACCCTCACCTGGACCCTAAACCCTCCCCGTCCCCTAACCCTAACCCTAGCCCGAACCCTAACCCTAACCCTTCCCCGAAGCCTGACCCTCACCCGTCCCCTAATCCTAACCCGTACGCTGACACTAACCCGCGCCCTGACACGTACGCTCCCCCTAAAGCGTTGTCGTACCCTAACCAGGACCCTAAACCGTCACCGTCCCCTAACCCTAACCCTAGCCCGAACCCTACCCCTAACCCTTCCCCGAAGCCTGACCCTCACCCGTCCCCTAATCCTAACCCGTACGCTGTCACTAACCCGCGCCCTCACACGTACGCTCCCCCTAAAGCGTTGTCGTACCCTCACCTGGACCCTAAACCTTCCCCGTCCCCTAACCCTAACCCTAGACCGAACCCTAACCCTAACCCTTCCCCGAAGCCTGACGCTCACCCGTCCCCTAATCCTAACCCGTACGCTGACACTAACCCGCGCCCTCACACGTACGCTCCCCCTAAAGCGTTGTCGTACCCTCACCTGGACCCTAAACCTTCCCCGTCCCCTAACCCTAACCCTAGCCCGAACCCTAACCCTAACCCTTCCCCGAAGCCTGACCCTCACCCGTCCCCTAATCCTAACCCGTACGCTGACACTAAGCCGCGCCCTCACACGTACGCTCCCCCTAAAGCGTTGTCGTACCCTCACCTGAACCCTAAACCGTCCCCGTCGCCTAACCCTAACCCTAGCCCGAACCCTAACCCTAACACTTCCCCGAAGCCTGACCCTCACCCGTCCCCTAATCCTAACCTGTCGCTGACACTAACCCGCGCCCTCACACGTACGCTCCCCCTACAGCGTTGTCGTACCCTCACCTGGACCCTAAACCGTCCCCGTCCCCTATCCCTAACCCTGGCCGAACCCTAACCCTAACCCTTCCCCGAAGCCTGACCCTCACCCGTCCCCTACTCCTAACCCGTACGCTGACACTAAGCCGCCCCCTCACACGTACGCTCCCCCAAACCGTTGTCGTACCCTCACCTGGACCTTAAACCGTCCCTGTCCCCTAACCCTAACCCTAGCCCGAACCCTAACCCTAACCCTTCACCGAAGACTGACCCTCACCCGTCCCCTAATCCTAACCCGTACGCTGACACTAAGCCACGCCCTCACACGTACGCTCCCCCTAAGGCGTTGTCGTACCCTCACCTGGACCCTAAACCGTCCCCGTCCCCTAACCCTAACCCTAGCCCGAACCCTAACCCTAACCCTTCCCCGAAGCCTGACCCTCACCCGTCCCCTAATCCTAACCGGTACGCTGACACTAACCCGCGCCCTCACACGTACGCTCCCCCTAAAGCGTTGTCGTACCCTCACCTGGACCCTAAACCGTCCCCGTCCCCTAAACCTAACCCTAGCCCGAACCCTAACCCTAACACTTCCCCGAAGCCTGACCCTCACCCGTCCCCTAATCCTAACCCGTACGCTGACACTAACCCACGCCCTCACACGTACGCTCCCCCTAAAGCGTTGTCGTACCCTCACCTGGACCCTAAACCGTCCCCGTCCCCTAACCCTAACCCTAGCCTGAACCCTAACCCTAACCCTTCTCCGAAGCCTGACCCTCACCCGTCCCCTAATCCTAACCCGTATGCTGACACTAACCCGCGCCCTCACACGTACGCTCCCCCTAAAGCGTTGTCGTACCCTCACCTGGACTCTAAACCGTCCGCGTCCCCTAACGCTAACCCTGGCCGAACCCTAACCCTAACCCTTCCCCGAAGCCTGACACTCACCCGTCCCCTAATTCTAACCCGTACGCTGACACTAAGCCACGCCCTCACACGTACGCTCCCCCTAGAGCGTTGTCGTACCCTCACCTGGACCCTAAACCCTCCCCGTCCCCTAACCCTAACCCTAGCCCGAACCCTAAACCTAACACTTCCCCGAAGCCTGACCCTCACCCGTCCCCTAATCCTAACCCGTACGCTGACACTAACCCGCGCCCTCACACGTACGCTCCCCCTAAAGCGTTGTCGTACCCTCACATGGACCCTAAACCGTCCCCGTCCCCTAACCCTAACCCTAGCCCGAACCCTAACCCTAACCCTTCCCCGAAGCCTGACCCTCACCCGTCCCCTAATCCTAACCCGTACGCTGACACTAACCCGCGCCCTCACACGTACGCTCCCCCTAAAGCGTTGTCGTACCCTCACCTGGACCCTAAACCTTCCCCGTCCCCTAACCCTAAACCTAGCCCGAACCCTAACCCTAACCCTTCCCCGAAGCCTGACCCTCACCCGTCCCCTAATCCTAACCCGTACGCTGACACTAACCTGCGCCCTCACACGTACGCTCCCCCTAAAGCGTTGTCGTACCCTCACCTGGACCCTAAACCGTCCCCGTCCCCTAACCCTAACCCTAGCCCGAACCCTAACCCTAACCCTTCCCCGAAGCCTGACCCTCACCCGTCCCCTAATCCTAACCCGTACGCTGACACTAACCCGCGCCCTCACACGTACGCTCCCCCTACAGCGTTGTCGTACCCTCACCTGGACCCTAAACCGTCCCCGTCCCCTAACCCTAACCCTAGCCCGAACCCTAAACCTAACCTTTCCCCGAAGCCTGACCCTCACCCGTCCCCTAATCCTAACCCGTACGCTGACACTAACCCGCGCCCTCACACGTACGCTCCCCCTAAAGCGTTGTCGTACCCTCACCTGGACCCTAAACCGTCCCCGTCCCCTAACCCTAACCCTAGACCGAACCCTAACCCTAACCCTTCCCCGAAGCCTGACCATCACCCGTCCCCTAATCCTAACCCGTACGCTGACACTAAGCCGCGCCCTCACACGTACGCTCCCCCTAAAGCGTTGTCGTACCCTCACCTGAACCCTAAACCGTCCCCGTCCCCTAACCCTAACCGTAGCCCGAACCCTAACCCTAACACTTCCCCGAAGCCTGATCCTCACCCGTCCCCTAATCCTAACCTGTCGCTGACACTAACCCGCGCCCTCACACGTACGCTCCCCCTACAGCGTTGTCGTACCCTCACCTGGACCCTAAACCGTCCCCGTCCCCTAACCCTAACCCTGGCCGAACCCTAACCCTAACCCTTCCCCGAAGCCTGACCCTCACCCGTCCCCTACTCCTAACCCGTACGCTGACACTAAGCCGCGCCCTCACATGTACGCTCCCCCAAACCGTTGTCGTACCCTCACCTGGACCCTAAACCGTCCCCGTCCCCTAACCCTAACCCTAGCCCGAACCCTAACCCTAACCCTTCCCCGAAGCCTGACCCTCACCCGTCCCCTAATCCTAACCGGTACGCTGACACTAACCCGCGCCCTCACACGTACGCTCCCCCTAAAGCGTTGTCGTACCCTCACCTGGACCCTAAACCGTCCCCGTCCCCTAAACCTAAACCTAGCCCGAACCCTAACCCTAACACTTCCCCGAAGCCTGACCCTCACCCGTCCCCTAATCCTAACCCGTACGATGACACTAACCCGCGCCCTCACACGTACGCTCCCCCTAAAGCGTTGTCGTACCCTCACCTGGACCCTAAACCGTCCCCGTCCCCTAACCCTAACCCTAGCCTGAACCCTAATCCTAACCCTTCTCCGAAGCCTGACCCTCACCCGTCCCCTAATCCTAACCCGTACGCTGACACTAACCCGCGCCCTCACACGTACGCTCCCCCTAAAGCGTTGTCGTACCCTCACCTGGACCCTAAACCGTCCGCGTCCCCTAACGCTAACCCTGGCCGAACCCTAACCCTAACCCTTCCCCGAAGCCTGACACTCACCCGTCCCCTAATCCTAACCCGTACGCTGACACTAAGCCGCGCCCTCACACGTACGCTCCCCCTAGAGCGTTGTCGTACCCTCACCTGGACCCTAAACCCTCCCCGTCCCCTAACCCTAACCCTAGCCCGAACCCTAAACCTAACACTTCCCCGAAGCCTGACCCTCACCCGTCCCCTAATCCTAACCCGTACGCTGACACTAACCCGCGCCCTCACACGTACGCTCCCCCTAAAGCGTTGTCGTACCCTCACCTGGACCCTAAACCGTCCCCGTCCCCTAACCCTAACCCTAGCCCGAACCCTAACCCTAACCCTTCCCCGAAGCCTGACCCTCACCCGTCCCCTAATCCTAACCCGTACAATGACACTAACCCGCGCCCTCACACGTACGCTCCCCCTAAAGCGTTGTCGTACCCTCACCTGGACCCTAAACCTTCCCCGTCCCCTAACCCTAAACCTAGCCCGAACCCTAACCCTAACCCTTCCCCGAAGCCTGACCCTCACCCGTCCCCTAATCCTAACCCGTACGCTGACACTAACCTGCGCCCTCACACGTACGCTCCCCCTAAAGCGTTGTCGTACCCTCACCTGGACCCTAAACCGTCCCCGTCCCCTAACCCTAACCCTAGCCCGAACCCTAACCCTAACCCTTCCCCGAAGCCTGACCCTCACCCGTCCCCTAATCCTAACCCGTACGCTGACACTAACCCGCGCCCTCACACCTACGCTCCCCCTAAAGCGTTGTCGTACCCTCACCTGGACCCTAAACCGTCCCCGTCCCCTAATCCTAACCCTCGCCCGAACCCTAACCCTAACCCTTCCCCGAAGCCTGACCCTCACCCGTCCCCTAATCCTAACCCGTACGCTGACACTAACCCGCGCCCTCACACGTACGCTCCCCCTAAAGCGTTGTCGTACCCTCACCTGGACCCTAAACCTTCCCCGTCCCCTAACACTAACCCTAGCCTGAACCCTAACCCTAACCCTTCCCAGAAGCCTGACCCTCACCCGTCCCCTAATCCTAACCCGTACGCTGACACTAACCCGCGCCCTCACACGTACGCTCCCCCTAAAGCGTTGTCGTACCCTCACCTGGACCCTAAACCGTCCCCGTCCCCTAACCCTAACCCTAGCCCGAACCCTAACCCTAAACCTTCCCCGAAGCCTGACCCTCACCCGTCCCCTAATGCTAACCCGTACGCTGACACTAACCCGCGCCCTCACACGTACGCTCCCCCTAAAGCGTTGTCGTACCCTCACCTGGACCCTAAACCGTCCCCGTCCCCTAACCCTAACCCTAGCCCGAACCCTAACCCTAACCCTTCCCCGAAGCCTGACCCTCACCCGTCCCCTAATCCTAACCCGTACGCTGACACTAACCCGCGCCCTCACACGTACGCTCCCCCTAAAGCGTTGTCGTACCCTCACCTGGACCCTAAACCGTCCCCGTCCCCTAACCCTAACCCTAGCCCGAACCCTAACCCTAACCCTTCCCCGAAGCCTGACCCTCACCCGTCCCCTAATCCTAACCCGTACGCTGACACTAACCCGCGCCCTCACACGTACGCTCCCCCTAAAGCGTTGTCGTACCCTCACCTGGACCCTAAACTGTCCCCGTCCCCTAACCCTAACCCTAGCCCGAACCCTAACCCTAACCCTTCCCCGAAGCCTGACCCTCAGCCGTCCCCTAATCCTAACCCGTACGCTGACACTAACCTGCGCCCACACACGTACGCTCCCCCGAAAGCGTTGTCGTACCCTCACCTGGACCCTAAACCGTCCCCGTTCCCTAACCCTAACCCTAGCCCGAACCCTATCCCTAACCCCTACCCGAAGCCTTACCCTCACCCGTCCACTAATCCTAACCCGTACGCTGACACTAACCCGCGCCCTCACACGTACGCTCCCCCTAAAGCGTTGTCGTACCCTCACATGGACCCTAAACCGTCCCCGTCCCCTAACCCTAACCCTAGCCCGAACCCTAACCCTAACCCTTCCCCGAAGCCTGACCCTCACCCGTCCCCTAATCCTAACCCTTACGCTGACACTAACCCGCGCCCTCACACGTACGCTCCCCTTAAAGCGTTGTCGTACCCTCACCTGGACCCTAAACCGTCCCCGTCCCCTAATCCTAACCCTCGCCCGAACCCTAACCCTAACCCTTCCCCGAAGCCTGACCCTCACCCGTCCCCTAATCCTAACCCGTACGCTGACACTAACCCGCGCCCTCACACGTACGCTCCCCCTAAAGCGTTGTCGTACCCTCACCTGGACCCTAAACCGTCCCCGTCCCCTAACCCTAACCCTAGCCCGAACCCTAACCCTAACCCTTCCCCGAAGCCTGACCCTCACCCGTCCCCTAATCCTAACCCGTACGCTGACACTAACCCGCGCCCTCACACGTACGCTCCCCCTAAAGCGTTGTCGTACCCTCACCTGGACCCTAAACCGTCCCCGTCCCCTAACCCTAACCCTAGCCCGAACCCTAACCCTAAGCCTTCCCCGAAGCCTGACCCTCACCCGTCCCCTAATCGTAACCCGTACGCTGACACTAACCCGCGCCCTCACCCGTACGCTCCCCCTAAAGTGTTGTCGTACCCTCACCTGGACCCTAAACCGTCCCCGTTCCCTAACCCTAACCCTAGCCCGAACCCTAACCCTAACACTTCCCCAAAGCCTGACCCTCACCCGTCCCCTAATCCTAACCCGTACGCTGACACTAACCCGCGCCCTCACACGTACGCTCCCCCTAAAGCGTTGTCGTACCCTCACCTGGACCCTAAACCGTCCCCGTCCCCTAACCCTAACCCTAGCCCGAACCCTAACCCTAACCCTTCCCCGAAGCCTGACCCTCACCCGTCCCCTAATCCTAACCCGTACGCTGACACTAACCCACGCCCTCACACGTACGCTCCCCCTAAAGCGTTGTCGTACCCTCACCTGGACCCTAAACCGTCCCCGTCCCCTAATCCTAACCCTCGCCCGAACCCTAACCCTAACCCTTCCCCGAAGCCTGACCCTCACCCGTCCCCTAATCCTAACCCGTACGCTGACACTAACCCGCGCCCTCACACGTACGCTCCCCCGAATGCGTTGTCGTACACTCACCTGGACCCTAAACCGTCCCCGTCCCCTAACCCTAACCCTAGCCCGAACCCTAACCCTAACCCTTCCCCGAAGCCTGACCCTCACCCGTCCCCTATACCTAACCCGTACGCTGACACTAACCCGCGCCCTCACACGTACACTCCCCCTAAAGCGTTGTCGTACCCTCACCTGGACCCTAAACCGTCCCCGTCCCCTAATCCTAACCCTAGCCCGAACCCTAACCCTAAACCTTCCCCGAAGCCTGACCCTCACCCGTCCCCTAATGCTAACCCGTACGCTGACACTAACCCGCGCCCTCACACGTACGCTCCCCCTAAAGCGTTGTCGTACCCTCACCTGGACCCTAAACCATCCCCGTCCCCTAACCCTAACCCTAGCCCGAACCCTAACCCTAACCCTTTCCCGAAGCCTGACCCTCACCCGTCCCCTAATCCTAACCCGTACGCTGACACTAACCCGCGCCCTCACACGTACGCTCCCCCTAAAGCGTTGTCGTACCCTCACCTGGACCCTAAACCGTCCCCGTCCCCTAACCCTAACCCTAGCCTGAACCCTAACCCTAACCCTTCCCCGAAGCCTGACCCTCACCAGTCCCCTAATCCTAACCCGTACGCTGACACTAACCCGCGCCCTCACACGTACGCTCCCCCTAAAGCGTTGTCGTACCCTCACCTGGACCCTAAACCGTCCCCGTCCCCGTCCCCTAACCCTAGCCTGAACCCTAACCCTAACCCTTCCCCGAAGCCTGACGCTCACCCGTCCCCTAATCCTAACCCGTACGCTGACACTAACCTGCGCCCTCACACGTACGCTCCCCCTAAAGCGTTGTCGTACCCTCAGCTGGACCCTAAACCGTCCCCGTCCCCTAACCCTAACCCTAGCCCGAACCCTAACCCTAACCCTTCCCCGAAGCCTGACCCTCACCCGTCCCCTAATCCTAACCCGTACGCTGACACTAACCCGCGCCCTCACACGTACGCTCCCCCTAAAGCGTTGTCGTACCCTCACCTGGACCCTAAACCGTCCCCGTCCCCTAATCCTAACCCTCGCCCGAACCCTAACCCTAACCCTTCCCCGAAGCCTGACCCTCACCCGTCCCCTAATCCTAACCCGTACGCTGACACTAACCCGCGCCCTCACACGTACGCTCCCCCTAAAGCGTTGTCGTACCCTCACCTGGACCCTAAACCGTACCCGTCCCCTAACGCTAACCCTAGCCTGAACCCTAACCCTAACCCTTCCCCGAAGCCTGACCCTCACCCGTCCCCTAATCCTAACCCGTACGCTGACACTAAGCCGCGCCCTCACACGTACGCTCCCCCTAAACCGTTGTCGTACCCTCACCTGGACCCTAAACCGTCCCCGTCCCCTAACCTTAACCCTAGCCCGAACCCTAGCCTTAACCCTTCCCCGAAGCCTGACCCTCACCCGTCCCCTAATCCTAACCCGTACGCTGACACGAACCCGCGCCCTCACACGTACGCTCCCCCTAGAGCGTTGTCGTACCCTCACGTGGACCCTAAAACGTCCCCGTCCCCTAACCCTAACCCTAGCCCGAACCCTAACCCTACACTTCCCCGAAGCCTGACCCTCAGCCGTCCACTAATCCTAACCCGTACGCTGACACTAACCCGCGCCCTCACACGTACACTCCCCCTAGAGCGTTGTCGTACCCTCACCTGGACCCTAAACCGTCCCCGTCCCCTAACCCTAACCCTAGCCCGAACCCTAAACCTAACTCTTCCCCGAAGCCTGACCCTCAGCCGTCCCCTAATCCTAACCCGTACGCTGACACTAACCCACGCCCTCATACGTACGCTCCCCCTAGAGCGTTGTCGTACCGTTACCTGGACCCTAAACCCTCCCCGTCCCCTAACCCTAACCCTAGCCCGAACCCTAACCCTAACCCTTCCCCGAAGCCTGACCCTCACCCGTCCCCTAATCCTAACCCGTACGCTGACACTAACCCGCGCCCTCACACGTACGCTCCCCCTAAAGCGTTGTCGTACCCTGACCAGGACCCTAAGCCGTCCCCGTCCCCTAACCCTAACCCTAGCCCGAACCCTAACCCTAACACTTCCCCGAAGCCTGACCCTCACCCGTCCCCTAATCCTAACCCGTACGCTGTCACTAACCCGCTCCCTCACACGTACGCTCCCCCTAAAGCGTTGTCGTACCCTCACCTGGACCCTAAACCTTCCCCGTCCCCTAACCCTAACCCTAGACCGAACCCTAACCCTAACCCTTCCCCGAAGCCTGACCCTCACCCGTCCCCTAATCCTAACCCGTACGCTGACACTAAGCCGCGCCCTCACACGTACGCTCCCCCTAAAGCGTTGTCGTACCCTCACCTGAACCCTAAACCGTCCCCGTCGCCTAACCCTAACCCTAGCCCGAACCCTAACCCTAATCCTTCCCCGAAGCCTGACCCTCACCCGTCCCCTAATCCTAACCCGTACGCTGACACTAACCCACGCCCTCACACGTACGCTCCCCCTAAAGCGTTGTCGTACCCTCACCTGGACCCTAAACCGTCCCCGTCCCCTAACCCTAACGCTAGCCCGAACCCTAACCCTAACCCTTCCCCGAAGCCTGACCCTCACCCGTCCCCTAATCCTAACCCGTACGCTGACACTAACCCGCGCCCTCACACGTACGCTCCCCCTAAAGCGTTGTCGTACCCTCACCTGGACCCTAAACCGTCCCCGTCCCCTAACCCTGACCCTAGCCCGAACCCTAACCCTAACCCTTCCCCGAAGCCTGACCCTCACCCGTCCCCTAATCCTAACCCGTACGCTGACACTAACCCGCGCCCTCACATGTACGCTCCCCCTAAAGCGTTGTCGTACCCTCACCTGGACCCTAAACCGTCCCCGTCCCCTAACCCTAACCCTAGCCCGAACCCTAACCCTAACCCTTCCCCGAAGCCTGACCCTCACCCGTCCCCTAATCCTAACCCGTACGCTGACACTAACCCGCGCCCTCACACGTACGCTCCCCCTAAAGCGTTGTCGTACCCTCACCTGGACCCTAAACCGTCCCCGTCCCCTAACCCTAACCCTAGCCCGAACCCTAACCCTAAACCTTCCCCGAAGCCTGACCCTCACCCGTCCCCTAATGCTAACCCGTACGCTGACACTAACCCGCGCCCTCACACGTACGCTCCCCCTAAAGCGTTGTCGTACCCTCACCTGGACCCTAAACCGTCCCCGTCCCCTAACCCTAACCCTAGCCCGAACCCTAACCCTAACCCTTCCCCGAAGCCTGACCCTCACCCGTCCCCTAATCCTAACCCGTACGCTGACACTAACCCGCGCCCTCACACGTACGCTCCCCCTAAAGCGTTGTCGTACCCTCACCTGGACCCTAAACCGTCCCCGTCCCCTAACCCTAACCCTAGCCCGAACCCTAACCCTAACACTTCCCCGAAGCCTGACCCTCACCCGTCCCCTAATCCTAACCCGTACGCTGACACTAACCTGCGCCCTCACACGTACGCTCACCCGAAAGCGTTGTCGTACCCTCACCTGGATCCTAAACCGTCCCCGTTCCCTAACCCTAACCCTAGCCCGAACCCTATCCCTAACCCCTACCCGAAGCCTTACCCTCACCCGTCCACTAATCCTAACCCGTACGCTGACACTAACCCGCGCCCTCACACGTACGCTCCCCCTAAAGCGTTGTCGTACCCTCACCTGGACCCTAAACCGTCCCCGTCCCCTAACCCTAACCCTAGCCCGAACCCTAACCCTAACCCTTCCCCGAAGCCTGACCCTCACCCGTCCCCTAATCCTAACCCGTACGCTGACACTAACCCGCGCCCTCACACGTACGCTCCCCCTAAAGCGTTGTCGTACCCTCACCTGGACCCTAAACCGTCCCCGTCCCCGTCCCCTAACCCTAGCCCGAACCCTAACCCTAACCCTTCCCCGAAGCCTGACCCTCACCCGTCCCCTAATCCTAACCCGTACGCTGACACTAACCTGCGCCCTCAAACGTACGCTCCCCCTAAAGCGTTGTCGTACCCTCACCTGGACCCTAAACCGTCCCCGTCCCCTAACCCTAACCCTAGCCCGAACCCTAACCCTAACACTTCCCCGAAGCCTGACCCTCACCCGTCCCCTAATCCTAACCCGTACGCTGACACTAACCCGCGCCCTCACACCTACGCTCCCCGTAAAGCGTTGTCGTACCCTCACCTGGACCCTAAACCGTCCCCGTCCCCTAATCCTAACCCTCGCCCGAACCCAAACCCTAACCCTTCCCCGAAGCCTGACCCTCACCCGTCCCCTAATCCTAACCCGTACGCTGACACTAACCCGCGCCCTCACACGTACGCTCCCCCTAAAGCGTTGTCGTACCCTCACCTGGACCCTAAACCGTCCCCGTCCCCTAACCCTAACCCTAGCCTGAACCCTAACCCTAACCCTTCCCCGAAGCCTGACCCTCACCAGTCCCCTAATCCTAACCCGTACGCTGACACTAACCCGCGCCCTCACACGTACGCTCCCCCTAAAGCGTTGTCGTGCCCTCACCTGGACCCTAAACCGTCCCCGTCCCCGTCCCCTAACCCTAGCCTGAACCCTAACCCTAACCCTTCCCCGAAGCCTGACGCTCACCCGTCCCCTAATCCTAACCCGTACGCTGACACTAACCTGCGCCCTCACACGTACGCTCCCCCTAAAGCGTTGTCGTACCCTCAGCTGGACCCTAAACCGTCCCCGTCCCCTAACCCTAACCCTAGCCCGAACCCTAACCCTAACCCTTCCCCGAAGCCTGACCCTCACCCGTCCCCTAATCCTAACCCGTACGCTGACACTAACCCGCGCCCTCACACGTACGCTCCCCCTAAAGCGTTGTCGTACCCTCACCTGGACCCTAAACCGTCCCCGTCCCCTAATCCTAACCCTCGCCCGAACCCTAACCCTAACCCTTCCCCGAAGCCTGACCCTCACCCGTCCCCTAATCCTAACCCGTACGCTGACACTAACCCGCGCCCTCACACGTACGCTCCCCCTAAAGCGTTGTCGTACCCTCACCTGGACCCTAAACCGTACCCGTCCCCTAACGCTAACCCTAGCCTGAACCCTAACCCTAACCCTTCCCCGAAGCCTGACCCTCACCCATCCCCTAATCCTAACCCGTACGCTGACACTAAGCCGCGCCCTCACACGTACGCTCCCCCTAAACCGTTGTCGTACCCTCACCTGGACCCTAAACCGTCCCCGTCCCCTAACCTTAACCCTAGCCCGAACCCTAGCCTTAACCCTTCCCCGAAGCCTGACCCTCACCCGTCCCCTAATCCTAACCCGTACGCTGACACGAACCCGCGCCCTCACACGTACGCTCCCCCTAGAGCGTTGTCGTACCCTCACGTGGACCCTAAAACGTCCCCGTCCCCTAACCCTAACCCTAGCCCGAACCCTAACCCTACACTTCCCCGAAGCCTGACCCTCAGCCGTCCACTAATCCTAACCCGTACGCTGACACTAACCCGCGCCCTCACACGTACACTCCCCCTAGAGCGTTGTCGTACCCTCACCTGGACCCTAAACCGTCCCCGTCCCCTAACCCTAACCCTAGCCCGAACCCTAAACCTAACTCTTCCCCGAAGCCTGACCCTCAGCCGTCCCCTAATCCTAACCCGTACGCTGACACTAACCCACGCCCTCATACGTACGCTCCCCCTAGAGCGTTGTCGTACCCTTACCTGGACCCTAAACCCTCCCCGTCCCCTAACCCTAACCCTAGCCCGAACCCTAACCCTAACCCTTCCCCGAAGCCTGACCCTCACCCGTCCCCTAAACCTAACCCGTACGCTGACACTAACCCGCGCCCTCACACGTACACTCCCCCTAAAGCGTTGTCGTACCCTCACCTGGACCCTAAACCGTCCCCGTCCCCTAATCCTAACCCTAGCCCGAACCCTAACCCTAAACCTTCCCCGAAGCCTGACCCTCACCCGTCCCCTAATGCTAACCCGTACGCTGACACTAACCCGCGCCCTCACACGTACGCTCCCCCTAAAGCGTTGTCGTACCCTCACCTGGACCCTAAACCATCCCCGTCCCCTAACCCTAACCCTAGCCCGAACCCTAACCCTAACCCTTTCCCGAAGCCTGACCCTCACCCGTCCCCTAATCCTAACCCGTACGCTGACACTAACCCGCGCCCTCACACGTACGCTCCCCCTAAAGCGTTGTCGTACCCTCACCTGGACCCTAAACCGTCCCCGTCCCCTAACCCTAACCCTAGCCTGAACCCTAACCCTAACCCTTCCCCGAAGCCTGACCCTCACCAGTCCCCTAATCCTAACCCGTACGCTGACACTAACCCGCGCCCTCACACGTACGCTCCCCCTAAAGCGTTGTCGTACCCTCACCTGGACCCTAAACCGTCCCCGTCCCCGTCCCCTAACCCTAGCCTGAACCCTAACCCTAACCCTTCCCCGAAGCCTGACGCTCACCCGTCCCCTAATCCTAACCCGTACGCTGACACTAACCTGCGCCCTCACACGTACGCTCCCCCTAAAGCGTTGTCGTACCCTCACCTGGACCCTAAACCGTCCCCGTCCCCTAACCCTAACCCTAGCCCGAACCCTAACCCTAACCCTTCCCCGAAGCCTGACCCTCACCCGTCCCCTAATCCTAACCCGTACGCTGACACTAACCCGCGCCCTCACACGTACGCTCCCCCTAAAGCGTTGTCGTACCCTCACCTGGACCCTAAACCGTCCCCGTCCCCTAATCCTAACCCTCGCCCGAACCCTAACCCTAACCCTTCCCCGAAGCCTGACCCTCACCCGTCCCCTAATCCTAACCCGTACGCTGACACTAACCCGCGCCCTCACACGTACGCTCCCCCTAAAGCGTTGTCGTACCCTCACCTGGACCCTAAACCGTACCCGTCCCCTAACGCTAACCCTAGCCTGAACCCTAACCCTAACCCTTCCCCGAAGCCTGACCCTCACCCGTCCCCTAATCCTAACCCGTACGCTGACACTAAGCCGCGCCCTCACACGTACGCTCCCCCTAAACCGTTGTCGTACCCTCACCTGGACCCTAAACCGTCCCCGTCCCCTAACCTTAACCCTAGCCCGAACCCTAGCCTTAACCCTTCCCCGAAGCCTGACCCTCACCCGTCCCCTAATCCTAACCCGTACGCTGACACGAACCCGCGCCCTCACACGTACGCTCCCCCTAGAGCGTTGTCGTACCCTCACGTGGACCCTAAAACGTCCCCGTCCCCTAACCCTAACCCTAGCCCGAACCCTAACCCTACACTTCCCCGAAGCCTGACCCTCAGCCGTCCACTAATCCTAACCCGTACGCTGACACTAACCCGCGCCCTCACACGTACACTCCCCCTAGAGCGTTGTCGTACCCTCACCTGGACCCTAAACCGTCCCCGTCCCCTAACCCTAACCCTAGCCCGAACCCTAAACCTAACTCTTCCCCGAAGCCTGACCCTCAGCCGTCCCCTAATCCTAACCCGTACGCTGACACTAACCCACGCCCTCATACGTACGCTCCCCCTAGAGCGTTGTCGTACCGTTACCTGGACCCTAAACCCTCCCCGTCCCCTAACCCTAACCCTAGCCCGAACCCTAACCCTAACCCTTCCCCGAAGCCTGACCCTCACCCGTCCCCTAATCCTAACCCGTACGCTGACACTAACCCGCGCCCTCACACGTACGCTCCCCCTAAAGCGTTGTCGTACCCTGACCAGGACCCTAAGCCGTCCCCGTCCCCTAACCCTAACCCTAGCCCGAACCCTAACCCTAACACTTCCCCGAAGCCTGACCCTCACCCGTCCCCTAATCCTAACCCGTACGCTGTCACTAACCCGCTCCCTCACACGTACGCTCCCCCTAAAGCGTTGTCGTACCCTCACCTGGACCCTAAACCTTCCCCGTCCCCTAACCCTAACCCTAGACCGAACCCTAACCCTAACCCTTCCCCGAAGCCTGACCCTCACCCGTCCCCTAATCCTAACCCGTACGCTGACACTAAGCCGCGCCCTCACACGTACGCTCCCCCTAAAGCGTTGTCGTACCCTCACCTGAACCCTAAACCGTCCCCGTCGCCTAACCCTAACCCTAGCCCGAACCCTAACCCTAATCCTTCCCCGAAGCCTGACCCTCACCCGTCCCCTAATCCTAACCCGTACGCTGACACTAACCCACGCCCTCACACGTACGCTCCCCCTAAAGCGTTGTCGTACCCTCACCTGGACCCTAAACCGTCCCCGTCCCCTAACCCTAACGCTAGCCCGAACCCTAACCCTAACCCTTCCCCGAAGCCTGACCCTCACCCGTCCCCTAATCCTAACCCGTACGCTGACACTAACCCGCGCCCTCACACGTACGCTCCCCCTAAAGCGTTGTCGTACCCTCACCTGGACCCTAAACCGTCCCCGTCCCCTAACCCTGACCCTAGCCCGAACCCTAACCCTAACCCTTCCCCGAAGCCTGACCCTCACCCGTCCCCTAATCCTAACCCGTACGCTGACACTAACCCGCGCCCTCACACGTACGCTCCCCCTAAAGCGTTGTCGTACCCTCACCTGGACCCTAAACCGTCCCCGTCCCCTAACCCTAACCCTAGCCCGAACCCTAACCCTAACCCTTCCCCGAAGCCTGACCCTCACCCGTCCCCTAATCCTAACCCGTACGCTGACACTAACCCGCGCCCTCACACGTACGCTCCCCCTAAAGCGTTGTCGTACCCTCACCTGGACCCTAAACCGTCCCCGTCCCCTAACCCTAACCCTAGCCCGAACCCTAACCCTAAACCTTCCCCGAAGCCTGACCCTCACCCGTCCCCTAATGCTAACCCGTACGCTGACACTAACCCGCGCCCTCACACGTACGCTCCCCCTAAAGCGTTGTCGTACCCTCACCTGGACCCTAAACCGTCCCCGTCCCCTAACCCTAACCCTAGCCCGAACCCTAACCCTAACCCTTCCCCGAAGCCTGACCCTCACCCGTCCCCTAATCCTAACCCGTACGCTGACACTAACCCGCGCCCTCACACGTACGCTCCCCCTAAAGCGTTGTCGTACCCTCACCTGGACCCTAAACCGTCCCCGTCCCCTAACCCTAACCCTAGCCCGAACCCTAACCCTAACACTTCCCCGAAGCCTGACCCTCACCCGTCCCCTAATCCTAACCCGTACGCTGACACTAACCTGCGCCCTCACACGTACGCTCACCCGAAAGCGTTGTCGTACCCTCACCTGGATCCTAAACCGTCCCCGTTCCCTAACCCTAACCCTAGCCCGAACCCTATCCCTAACCCCTACCCGAAGCCTTACCCTCACCCGTCCACTAATCCTAACCCGTACGCTGACACTAACCCGCGCCCTCACACGTACGCTCCCCCTAAAGCGTTGTCGTACCCTCACCTGGACCCTAAACCGTCCCCGTCCCCTAACCCTAACCCTAGCCCGAACCCTAACCCTAACCCTTCCCCGAAGCCTGACCCTCACCCGTCCCCTAATCCTAACCCGTACGCTGACACTAACCCACGCCCTCACACGTACGCTCCCCCTAAAGTGTTGTCGTACCCTCACCTGGACCCTAAACCGTCCCCGTCCCCTAACCCTAACGCTAGCCCGAACCCTAACCCTAACCCTTCCCCGAAGCCTGACCCTCACCCGTCCCCTAATCCTAACCCGTACGCTGACACGAACCCGCGCCCTCACACGTACGCTCCCCCTAAAGCGTTGTCGTACCCTCACCTGGACCCTAAACCGTCCCCGTCCCCTAACCCTGACCCTAGCCCGAACCCTAACCCTAACCCTTCCCCGAAGCCTGACCCTCACCCGTCCCCTAATCCTAACCCGTACGCTGACACTAACCCGCGCCCTCACACGTACGCTCCCCCTAAAGCGTTGTCGTACCCTCACCTGGACCCTAAACCGTCCCCGTCCCCTAACCCTAACCCTAGCCCGAACCCTAACCCTAACCCTTCCCCGAAGCCTGACCCTCACCCGTCCCCTAATCCTAACCCGTACGCTGACACTAACCCGCGCCCTCACACGTACGCTCCCCCTAAAGCGTTGTCGTACCCTCACCTGGACCCTAAACTGTCCCCGTCCCCTAACCCTAACCCTAGCCCGAACCCTAACCCTAACCCTTCCCCGAAGCCTGACCCTCAGCCGTCCCCTAATCCTAACCCGTACGCTGACACTAACCTGCGCCCTCACACGTACGCTCCCCCGAAAGCGTTGTCGTACCCTCACCTGGACCCTAAACCGTCCCCGTTCCCTAAACCTAACCCTAGCCCGAACCCTATCCCTAACCCCTACCCGAAGCCTTACCCTCACCCGTCCACTAATCGTAACCCGTACGCTGACACTAACCCGCGCCCTCACACGTACGCTCCCCCTAAAGTGTTGTCGTACCCTCACCTGGACCCTAAACCGTCCCCGTTCCCTAACCCTAACCCTAGCCCGAACCCTAACCCTAACACTTCCCCAAAGCCTGACCCTCACCCGTCCCCTAATCCTAACCCGTACGCTGACACTAACCCGCGCCCTCACACGTACGCTCCCCCTAAAGCGTTGTCGTACCCTCACCTGGACCCTAAACCGTCCCCGTCCCCTAACCCTAACCCTAGCCCGAACCCTAACCCTAACCCTTCCCCGAAGCCTGACCCTCACCCGTCCCCTAATCCTAACCCGTACGCTGACACTAACCCGCGCCCTCACACGTACGCTCCCCCTAAAGCGTTGTCGTACCCTCACCTGGACCCTAAACCGTCCCCGTCCCCTAATCCTAACCCTCGCACGAACCCTAACCCTAACCCTTCCCCGAAGCCTGACCCTCACCCGTCCCCTAATCCTAACCCGTACGCTGACACTAACCCGCGCCCTCACACGTACGCTCCCCCGAAAGCGTTGTCGTACACTCACCTGGACCCTAAACCGTCCCCGTCCCCTAACCCTAACCCTAGCCCGAACCCTAACCCTAACCCTTCCCCGAAGCCTGACCCTCACCCGTCCCCTAATCCTAACCCGTACGCTGACAGTAACCCGCGCCCTCACACGTACACTCCCCCTAAAGCGTTGTCGTACCCTCACCTGGACCCTAAACCGTCCCCGTCCCCTAATCCTAACCCTAGCCCGAACCCTAACCCTAAACCTTCCCCGAAGCCTGACCCTCACCCGTCCCCTAATCCTAACCCGTACGCTGATACTAACCCGCGCCCTCACACGTACGCTCCCCCTAAAGCGTTGTCGTACCCTCACCTGGACCCTAAACCGTCCCCGTCCCCTAACCCTAACCCTAGCCCGAACCCTAACCCTAACCCTTCCCCGAAGCCTGACCCTCACCCGTCCCCTAATCCTAACCCGTACGCTGACACTAACCCGCGCCCTCACACGTACGCTCCCCCTAAAGCGTTGTCGTACCCTCACCTGGACCCTAAACCGTCCCCGTCCCCTAACCCTAACCCTAGCCCGAACCCTAACCCTAAACCTTCCCCGAAGCCTGACCCTCACCCGTCCCCTAATGCTAACCCGTACGCTGACACTAACCCGCGCCCTCACACGTACGCTCCCCCTAAAGCGTTGTCGTACCCTCACCTGGACCCTAAACCATCCCCGTCCCCTAACCCTAACCCTAGCCCGAACCCTAACCCTAACCCTTTCCCGAAGCCTGACCCTCACCCGTCCCCTAATCCTAACCCGTACGCTGACACTAACCCGCGCCCTCACACGTACGCTCCCCCTAAAGCGTTGTCGTACCCTCACCTGGACCCTAAACCGTCCCCGTCCCCGTCCCCTAACCCTAGCCCGAACCCTAACCCTAACACTTCCCCGAAGCCTGACCCTCACCCGTCCCCTAATCCTAACCCGTACGCTGACACTAACCCGCGCCCTCACACCTACGCTCCCCCTAAAGCGTTGTCGTACCCTCACCTGGACCCTAAACCGTCCCCGTCCCCTAATCCTAACCCTCGCCCGAACCCAAACCCTAACCCTTCCCCGAAGCCTGACCCTCACCCGTCCCCTAATCCTAACCCGTACGCTGACACTAACCCGCGCCCTCACACGTACGCTCACCCTAAAGCGTTGTCGTACCCTCACCTGGACCCTAAACCGTCCCCGTCCCCTAACCCTAACCCTAGCCTGAACCCTAACCCTAACCCTTCCCAGAAGCCTGACCCTCACCCGTCCCCTAATCCTAACCCGTACGCTGACACTAACCCGCGCCCTCACACGTACGCTCCCCCTAAAGCGTTGTCGTACCCTCACCTGGACCCTAAACCATCCCCGTCCCCTAACCCTAACCCTAGCCCGAACCCTAACCCTAAACCTTCCCCGAAGCCTGACACTCACCCGTCCCCTAATGCTAACCCGTACGCTGACACTAACCCGCGCCCTCACACGTACGCTCCCCCTAAAGCGTTGTCGTACCCTCACCTGGACCCTAAACCGTCCCCGTCCCCTAACCCTAACCCTAGCCCGAACCCTAACCCTAACCCTTCCCCGAAGCCTGACCCTCACCCGTCCCCTAATCCTAACCCGTACGCTGACACTAACCCGCGCCCTCACACGTACGCTCCCCCTAAAGCGTTGTCGTACCCTCACCTGGACCCTAAACCGTCCCCGTCCCCTAACCCTAACCCTAGCCCGAACCCTAACCCTAACCCTTCCCCGAAGCCTGACCCTCACCCGTCCCCTAATCCTAACCCGTACGCTGACACTAACCCGCGCCCTCACACGTACGCTCCCCCTAAAGCGTTGTCGTACCCTCACCTGGACCCTAAACCGTCCCCGTCCCCTAACCCTAACCCTAGCCCGAACCCTAACCCTAACCCTTCCCCGAAGCCTGACCCTCAGCCGTCCCCTAATCCTAACCCGTACGCTGACACTAACCTGCGCCCTCACACGTACGCTCCCCCGAAAGCGTTGTCGTACCCTCACCTGGACCCTAAACCGTCCCCGTTCCCTAACCCTAACCCTAGCCCGAACCCTATCCCTAACCCCTACCCGAAGCCTTACCCTCACCCGTCCACTAATCCTAACCCGTACGCTGACACTAACCTGCGCCCTCACAGGTACGCTCCCCCTAAAGCGTTGTCGTACCCTCACCTGGACCCTAAACCGTCCCCGTCCCCTAACCCTAACCCTAGCCCGAACCCTAACCCTAACCCTTCCCCGAAGCCTGACCCTCACCCGTCCCCTAATCCTAACCCGTACGCTGACACTAACCCGCGCCCTCACACGTACGCTCCCCCTAAAGCGTTGTCGTACCCTCACCTGGACCCTAAACCGTCCCCGTCCCCTAACCCTAACCCTAGCCTGAACCCTAACCCTAACCCTTCCCCGAAGCCTGACCCTCACCAGTCCCCTAATCCTAACCCGTACGCTGACACTAACCCGCGCCCTCACACGTACGCTCCCCCTAAAGCGTTGTCGTACCCTCACCTGGACCCTAAACCGTCCCCGTCCCCGTCCCCTAACCCTAGCCTGAACCCTAACCCTAACCCTTCCCCGAAGCCTGACGCTCACCCGTCCCCTAATCCTAACCCGTACGCTGACACTAACCTGCGCCCTCACACGTACGCTCCCCCTAAAGCGTTGTCGTACCCTCACCTGGACCCTAAACCGTCCCCGTCCCCTAACCCTAACCCTAGCCCGAACCCTAACCCTAACCCTTCCCCGAAGCCTGACCCTCACCCGTCCCCTAATCCTAACCCGTACGCTGACACTAACCCGCGCCCTCACACGTACGCTCCCCCTAAAGCGTTGTCGTACCCTCACCTGGACCCTAAACCGTCCCCGTCCCCTAATCCTAACCCTCGCCCGAACCCTAACCCTAACCCTTCCCCGAAGCCTGACCCTCACCCGTCCCCTAATCCTAACCCGTACGCTGACACTAACCCGCGCCCTCACACGTACGCTCCCCCTAAAGTGTTGTCGTACCCTCACCTGGACCCTAAACCGTCCCCGTCCCCGTCCCCTAACCCTAGCCCGAACCCTAACCCTAACCCTTCCCCGAAGCCTGACCCTCACCCGTCCCCTAATCCTAACCCGTACGCTGACACTAACCTGCGCCCTCACACGTACGCTCCCCCTAAAGCGTTGTCGTACCCTCACCTGGACCCTAAACCGTCCCCGTCCCCTAACCCTAACCCTAGCCCGAACCCTAACCCTAACACTTCCCCGAAGCCTGACCCTCACCCGTCCCCTAATCCTAACCCGTACGCTGACACTAACCCGCGCCCTCACACCTACGCTCCCCCTAAAGCGTTGTCGTACCCTCACCTGGACCCTAAACCGTCCCCGTCCCCTAATCCTAACCCTCGCCCGAACCCAAACCCTAACCCTTCCCCGAAGCCTGACCCTCACCCGTCCCCTAATCCTAACCCGTACGCTGACACTAACCCGCGCCCTCACACGTACGCTCACCCTAAAGCGTTGTCGTACCCTCACCTGGACCCTAAACCGTCCCCGTCCCCTAACCCTAACCCTAGCCTGAACCCTAACCCTAACCCTTCCCAGAAGCCTGACCCTCACCCGTCCCCTAATCCTAACCCGTACGCTGACACTAACCCGCGCCCTCACACGTACGCTCCCCCTAAAGCGTTGTCGTACCCTCACCTGGACCCTAAACCATCCCCGTCCCCTAACCCTAACCCTAGCCCGAACCCTAACCCTAAACCTTCCCCGAAGCCTGACACTCACCCGTCCCCTAATGCTAACCCGTACGCTGACACTAACCCGCGCCCTCACACGTACGCTCCCCCTAAAGCGTTGTCGTACCCTCACCTGGACCCTAAACCGTCCCCGTCCCCTAACCCTAACCCTAGCCCGAACCCTAACCCTAACCCTTCCCCGAAGCCTGACCCTCACCCGTCCCCTAATCCTAACCCGTACGCTGACACTAACCCGCGCCCTCACACGTACGCTCCCCCTAAAGCGTTGTCGTACCCTCACCTGGACCCTAAACCGTCCCCGTCCCCTAACCCTAACCCTAGCCCGAACCCTAACCCTAACCCTTCCCCGAAGCCTGACCCTCAGCCGTCCCCTAATCCTAACCCGTACGCTGACACTAACCTGCGCCCTCACACGTACGCTCCCCCGAAAGCGTTGTCGTACCCTCACCTGGACCCTAAACCGTCCCCGTTCCCTAACCCTAACCCTAGCCCGAACCCTATCCCTAACCCCTACCCGAAGCCTTACCCTCACCCGTCCACTAATCCTAACCCGTACGCTGACACTAACCTGCGCCCTCACAGGTACGCTCCCCCTAAAGCGTTGTCGTACCCTCACCTGGACCCTAAACCGTCCCCGTCCCCTAACCCTAACCCTAGCCCGAACCCTAACCCTAACCCTTCCCCGAAGCCTGACCCTCACCCGTCCCCTAATCCTAACCCGTACGCTGACACTAACCCGCGCCCTCACACGTACGCTCCCCCTAAAGCGTTGTCGTACCCTCACCTGGACCCTAAACCGTCCCCGTCCCCTATCCCTAACCCTAGCCTGAACCCTAACCCTAACCCTTCCCCGAAGCCTGACCCTCACCAGTCCCCTAATCCTAACCCGTACGCTGACACTAACCCGCGCCCTCACACGTACGCTCCCCCTAAAGCGTTGTCGTACCCTCACCTGGACCCTAAACCGTCCCCGTCCCCGTCCCCTAACCCTAGCCTGAACCCTAACCCTAACCCTTCCCCGAAGCCTGACGCTCACCCGTCCCCTAATCCTAACCCGTACGCTGACACTAACCTGCGCCCTCACACGTACGCTCCCCCTAAAGCGTTGTCGTACCCTCACCTGGACCCTAAACCGTCCCCGTCCCCTAACCCTAACCCTAGCCCGAACCCTAACCCTAACCCTTCCCCGAAGTCTGACCCTCACCCGTCCCCTAATCCTAACCCGTACGCTGACACTAACCCGCGCCCTCACACGTACGCTCCCCCTAAAGCGTTGTCGTACCCTCACCTGGACCCTAAACCGTCCCCGTCCCCTAATCCTAACCCTCGCCCGAACCCTAACCCTAACCCTTCCCCGAAGCCTGACCCTCACCCGTCCCCTAATCCTAACCCGTACGCTGACACTAACCCGCGCCCTCACACGTACGCTCCCCCTAAAGCGTTGTCGTACCCTCACCTGGACCCTAAACCGTCCCCGTCCCCTAACGCTAACCCTAGCCTGAACCCTAACCCTAACCCTTCCCCGAAGCCTGACCCTCACCCGTCCCCTAATCCTAACCCGTACGCTGACACTAAGCCGCGCCCTCACACGTACCCTCCCCCTAAACCGTTGTCGTACCCTCACCTGGACCCTAAACCGTCCCCGTCCCCTAACCTTAACCCTAGCCCGAACCCTAGCCTTAACCCTTCCCCGAAGCCTGACCCTCACCCGTCCCCTAATCCTAACCCGTACGCTGACACGAACCCGCGCCCTCACACGTACGCTCCCCCAGAGCGTTGTCATACCCTCACGTGGACCCTAAAACGTCCCCGTCCCCTAACCCTAACCCTAGCCCGAACCCTAACCCTACACTTCCCCGAAGCCTGACCCTCAGCCGTCCACTAATCCTAACCCGTACGCTGACACTAACCCGCGCCCTCACACGTACACTCCCCCTAGAGCGTTGTCGTACCCTCACCTGGACCCTAAACCGTCCCCGTCCCCTAACCCTAACCCTAGCCCGAACCCTAAACCTAACTCTTCCCCGAAGCCTGACCCTCAGCCGTCCCCTAATCCTAACCCGTACGCTGACACTAACCCACGCCCTCACACGTACGCTCCCCCTAGAGCGTTGTCGTACCCTTACCTGGACCCTAAACCCTCCCCGTCCCCTAACCCTAACCCTAGCCCGAACCCTAACCCTAACCCTTCCCCGAAGCCTGACCCTCACCCGTCCCCTAATCCTAACCCGTACGCTGACACTAACCCGCGCCCTCACACGTACGCTCCCCCTAAAGCGTTGTCGTACCCTGACCAGGACCCTAAGCCGTCCCCGTCCCCTAACCCTAACCCTAGCCCGAACCCTAACCCTAACCCTTCCCCGAAGCCTGACCCTCACCCGTCCCCTAATCCTAACCCGTACGCTGACACTAACCCGCGCCCTCACACGTACGCTCCCCCTAAAGCGTTGTCGTACCCTCACCTGGACCCTAAACCGTCCCCGTCCCCTAACCCTAACCCTAGCCCGAACCCTAACCCTAAGCCTTCCCCGAAGCCAGACCCTCACCCGTCCCCTAATCGTAACCCGTACGCTGACACTAACCCGCGCCCTCACCCGTACGCTCCCCCTAAAGTGTTGTCGTACCCTCACCTGGACCCTAAACCGTCCCCGTTCCCTAACCCTAACCCTAGCCCGAACCCTAACCCTAACACTTCCCCAAAGCCTGACCCTCACCCGTCCCCTAATCCTAACCCGTACGCTGACACTAACCCGCGCCCTCACACGTACGCTCCCCCTAAAGCGTTGTCGTACCCTCACCTGGACCCTAAACCGTCCCCGTCCCCTAACCCTAACCCTAGCCCGAACCCTAACCCTAACCCTTCCCCGAAGCCTGACCCTCACCCGTCCCCTAATCCTAACCCGTACGCTGACACTAACCCGCGCCCTCACACGTACGCTCCCCCTAAAGCGTTGTCGTACCCTCACCTGGACCCTAAACCGTCCCCGTCCCCTAATCCTAACCCTCGCCCGAACCCTAACCCTAACCCTTCCCCGAAGCCTGACCCTCACCCGTCCCCTAATCCTAACCCGTACGCTGACACTAACCCGTGCCCTCACACGTACGCTCCCCCGAAAGCGTTGTCGTACCCTCACCTGGACCCTAAACCGTCCCCGTCCCCTAACCCTAACCCTAGCCCGAACCCTAACCCTAACCCTTCCCCGAAGCCTGACCCTCACCCGTCCCCTAATCCTAACCCGTACGCTGACAGTAACCCGCGCCCTCACACGTACACTCCCCCTAAAGCGTTGTCGTACCCTCACCTGGACCCTAAACCGTCCCCGTCCCCTAATCCTAACCCTAGCCCGAACCCTAACCCTAAACCTTCCCCGAAGCCTGACCCTCACCCGTCCCCTAATCCTAACCCGTACGCTGATACTAACCCGCGCCCTCACACGTACGCTCCCCCTAAAGCGTTGTCGTACCCTCACCTGGACCCTAAACCGTCCCCGTCCCCTAATCCTAACCCTAGCCCGAACCCTAACCCTAACCCTTCCCCGAAGTCTGACCCTCACCCGTCCCCTAATCCTAAACCGTACGCTGACACTAACCCGCGCCCTCACACGTACGCTCCCCCTAAAGCGTTGTCGTACCCTCACCTGGACCCTAAACCGTCCCCGTCCCCTAACCCTAACCCTAGCCCGAACCCTAACCCTAAACCTTCCCCGAAGCCTGACCCTCACCCGTCCCCTAATGCTAACCCGTACGCTGACACTAACCCGCGCCCTCACACGTACGCTCCCCCTAAAGCGTTGTCGTACCCTCACCTGGACCCTAAACCATCCCCGTCCCCTAACCCTAACCCTAGCCCGAACCCTAACCCTAACCCTTCCCCGAAGCCTGACCCTCACCCGTCCCCTAATCCTAACCCGTACGCTGACACTAACCCGCGCCCTCACACGTACGCTCCCCCTAAAGCGTTGTCGTACCCTCACCTGGACCCTAAACCGTCCCCGTCCCCTAACCCTAACCCTAGCCCGAACCCTAACCCTAAACCTTCCCCGAAGCCTGACCCTCACCCGTCCCCTAATGCTAACCCGTACGCTGACACTAACCCGCGCCCTCACACGTACGCTCCCCCTAAAGCGTTGTCGTACCCTCACCTGGACCCTAAACCGTCCCCGTCCCCTAACCCTAACCCTAGCCCGAACCCTAACCCTAACCCTTCCCCGAAGCCTGACCCTCACCCGTCCCCTAATCCTAACCCGTACGCTGACACTAACCCGCACCCTCACACGTACGCTCCCCCTAAAGCGTTGTCGTACCCTCACCTGGACCCTAAACCGTCCCCGTCCCCTAACCCTAACCCTAGCCCGAACCCTAACCCTAACACTTCCCCGAAGCCTGACCCTCACCCGTCCCCTAATCCTAACCCGTACGCTGACACTAACCTGCGCCCTCACACGTACGCTCACCCGAAAGCGTTGTCGTACCCTCACCTGGATCCTAAACCGTCCCCGTTCCCTAACCCTAACCCTAGCCCGAACCCTATCCCTAACTCCTACCCGAAGCCTTACCCTCACCCGTCCACTAATCCTAACCCGTACGCTGACACTAACCCGCGCCCTCACACGTACGCTCCCCCTAAAGCGTTGTCGTACCCTCACCTGGACCCTAAACCGTTCCCGTCCCCTAACCCTAACCCTAGCCCGAACCCTAACCCTAACCCTTCCCCGAAGCCTGACCCTCACCCGTCCCCTAATCCTAACCCGTACGCTGACACTAACCCGCGCCCTCACACGTACGCTCCCCCTAAAGCGTTGTCGTACCCTCACCTGGACCCTAAACCGTCCCCGTCCCCTAACCCTAACCCTAGCCTGAACCCTAACCCTAACCCATCCCCGAAGCCTGACCCTCACCCGTGCCCTAATCCTAACCCGTACGCTGACACTAACCCGCGCCCTCACACGTACGCTCCCCCTAAAGCGTTGTCGTACCCTCACCTGGACCCTAAACCGTCCCCGTCCCCGTCCCCTAACCCTAGCCCGAACCCTAACCCTAACCCTTCCCCGAAGCCTGACCCTCACCCGTCCCCTAATCCTAACCCGTACGCTGACACTAACCTGCGCCCTCACACGTACGCTCCCCCTAAAGCGTTGTCGTACCCTCACCTGGACCCTAAACCGTCCCCGTCCCCTAACCCTAACCCTAGCCCGAACCCTAACCCTAACACTTCCCCGAAGCCTGACCCTCACCCGTCCCCTAATCCTAACCCGTACGCTGACACTAACCCGCGCCCTCACACCTACGCTCCCCCTAAAGCGTTGTCGTACCCTCACCTGGACCCTAAACCGTCCCCGTCCCCTAATCCTAACCCTCGCCCGAACCCAAACCCTAACCCTTCCCCGAAGCCTGACCCTCACCCGTCCCCTAATCCTAACCCGTACGCTGACACTAACCCGCGCCCTCACACGTACGCTCCCCCTAAAGCGTTGTCGTACCCTCACCTGGACCCTAAACCGTCCCCGTCCCCTAACCCTAACCCTAGCCTGAACCCTAACCCTAACCCTTCCCAGAAGCCTGACCCTCACCCGTCCCCTAATCCTAACCCGTACGCTGACACTAACCCGCGCCCTCACACGTACGCTCCCCCTAAAGCGTTGTCGTACCCTCACCTGGACCCTAAACCATCCCCGTCCCCTAACCCTAACCCTAGCCCGAACCCTAACCCTAAACCTTCCCCGAAGCCTGACCCTCACCCGTCCCCTAATGCTAACCCGTACGCTGACACTAACCCGCGCCCTCACACGTACGCTCCCCCTAAAGCGTTGTCGTACCCTCACCTGGACCCTAAACCGTCCCCGTCCCCTAACCCTAACCCTAGCCCGAACCCTAACCCTAACACTTCCCCGAAGCCTGACCCTCACCCGTCCCCTAATCCTAACCCGTACGCTGACACTAACCCGCGCCCTCACACGTACGCTCCCCCTAAAGCGTTGTCGTACCCTCACCTGGACCCTAAACCGTCCCCGTCCCCTAACCCTAACCCTAGCCCGAACCCTAACCCTAACCCTTCCCCGAAGCCTGACCCTCAGCCGTCCCCTAATCCTAACCCGTACGCTGACACTAACCTGCGCCCTCACACGTACGCTCCCCCGAAAGCGTTGTCGTACCCTCACCTGGACCCTAAACCGTCCCCGTTCCCTAACCCTAACCCTAGCCCGAACCCTATCCCTAACCCCTACCCGAAGCCTTACCCTCACCCTTCCACTAATCCTAACCCGTACGCTGACACTAACCTGCGCCCTCACACGTACGCTCCCCCTAAAGCGTTGTCGTACCCTCACCTGGACCCTAAACCGTCCCCGTCCCCTAACCCTAACCCTAGCCCGAACCCTAACCCTAACCCTTCCCCGAAGCCTGACCCTCACCCGTCCCCTAATCCTAACCCGTACGCTGACACTAACCCGCGCCCTCACACGTACGCTCCCCCTAAAGCGTTGTCTTACCCTCACCTGGACCCTAAACCGTCCCCGTCCCCTAACCCTAACCCTAGCCTGAACCCTAACCCTAACCCTTCCCCGAAGCCTGACCCTCACCAGTCCCCTAATCCTAACCCGTACGCTGACACTAACCCGCGCCCTCACACGTACGCTCCCCCTAAAGCGTTGTCGTACCCTCACCTGGACCCTAAACCGTCCCCGTCCCCGTCCCCTAACCCTAGCCTGAACCCTAAGCCTAACCCTTCCCCGAAGCCTGACACTCACCCGTCCCCTAATCCTAACCCGTACGCTGACACTAACCCGCGCCCTCACACGTACGCTCCCCCTAAAGCGTTGTCGTACCCTCACCTGGACCCTAAACCGTCCCCGTCCCCTAACCCTAACCCTAGCCCGAACCCTAACCCTAACCCTTCCCCGAAGCCTGACCCTCACCCGTCCCCTAATCCTAACCCGTACGCTGACACTAACCCGCGCCCTCACACGTACGCTCCCCCTAAAGCGTTGTCGTACCCTCACCTGGACCCTAAACCGTCCCCGTCCCCTAACCCTAACCCTAGCCCGAACCCTAACCCTAAACCTTCCCCGAAGCCTGACCCTCACCCGTCCCCTAATGCTAACCCGTACGCTGACACTAACCCGCGCCCTCACACGTACGCTCCCCCTAAAGCGTTGTCGTACCCTCACCTGGACCCTAAACCGTCCCCGTCCCCTAACCCTAACCCTAGCCCGAACCCTAACCCTAACCCTTCCCCGAAGCCTGACCCTCACCCGTCCCCTAATCCTAACCCGTACGCTGACACTAACCCGCACCCTCACACGTACGCTCCCCCTAAAGCGTTGTCGTACCCTCACCTGGACCCTAAACCGTCCCCGTCCCCTAACCCTAACCCTAGCCCGAACCCTAACCCTAACACTTCCCCGAAGCCTGACCCTCACCCGTCCCCTAATCCTAACCCGTACGCTGACACTAACCTGCGCCCTCACACGTACGCTCACCCGAAAGCGTTGTCGTACCCTCACCTGGATCCTAAACCGTCCCCGTTCCCTAACCCTAACCCTAGCCCGAACCCTATCCCTAACTCCTACCCGAAGCCTTACCCTCACCCGTCCACTAATCCTAACCCGTACGCTGACACTAACCCGCGCCCTCACACGTACGCTCCCCCTAAAGCGTTGTCGTACCCTCACCTGGACCCTAAACCGTCCCCGTCCCCTAACCCTAACCCTAGCCCGAACCCTAACCCTAACCCTTCCCCGAAGCCTGACCCTCACCCGTCCCCTAATCCTAACCCGTACGCTGACACTAACCCGCGCCCTCACACGTACGCTCCCCCTAAAGCGTTGTCGTACCCTCACCTGGACCCTAAACCGTCCCCGTCCCCTAACCCTAACCCTAGCCTGAACCCTAACCCTAACCCATCCCCGAAGCCTGACCCTCACCCGTGCCCTAATCCTAACCCGTACGCTGACACTAACCCGCGCCCTCACACGTACGCTCCCCCTAAAGCGTTGTCGTACCCTCACCTGGACCCTAAACCGTCCCCGTCCCCGTCCCCTAACCCTAGCCCGAACCCTAACCCTAACCCTTCCCCGAAGCCTGACCCTCACCCGTCCCCTAATCCTAACCCGTACGCTGACACTAACCTGCGCCCTCACACGTACGCTCCCCCTAAAGCGTTGTCGTACCCTCACCTGGACCCTAAACCGTCCCCGTCCCCTAACCCTAACCCTAGCCCGAACCCTAACCCTAACACTTCCCCGAAGCCTGACCCTCACCCGTCCCCTAATCCTAACCCGTACGCTGACACTAACCCGCGCCCTCACACCTACGCTCCCCCTAAAGCGTTGTCGTACCCTCACCTGGACCCTAAACCGTCCCCGTCCCCTAATCCTAACCCTCGCCCGAACCCAAACCCTAACCCTTCCCCGAAGCCTGACCCTCACCCGTCCCCTAATCCTAACCCGTACGCTGACACTAACCCGCGCCCTCACACGTACGCTCCCCCTAAAGCGTTGTCGTACCCTCACCTGGACCCTAAACCGTCCCCGTCCCCTAACCCTAACCCTAGCCTGAACCCTAACCCTAACCCTTCCCAGAAGCCTGACCCTCACCCGTCCCCTAATCCTAACCCGTACGCTGACACTAACCCGCGCCCTCACACGTACGCTCCCCCTAAAGCGTTGTCGTACCCTCACCTGGACCCTAAACCATCCCCGTCCCCTAACCCTAACCCTAGCCCGAACCCTAACCCTAAACCTTCCCCGAAGCCTGACCCTCACCCGTCCCCTAATGCTAACCCGTACGCTGACACTAACCCGCGCCCTCACACGTACGCTCCCCCTAAAGCGTTGTCGTACCCTCACCTGGACCCTAAACCGTCCCCGTCCCCTAACCCTAACCCTAGCCCGAACCCTAACCCTAACACTTCCCCGAAGCCTGACCCTCACCCGTCCCCTAATCCTAACCCGTACGCTGACACTAACCCGCGCCCTCACACGTACGCTCCCCCTAAAGCGTTGTCGTACCCTCACCTGGACCCTAAACCGTCCCCGTCCCCTAACCCTAACCCTAGCCCGAACCCTAACCCTAACCCTTCCCCGAAGCCTGACCCTCAGCCGTCCCCTAATCCTAACCCGTACGCTGACACTAACCTGCGCCCTCACACGTACGCTCCCCCGAAAGCGTTGTCGTACCCTCACCTGGACCCTAAACCGTCCCCGTTCCCTAACCCTAACCCTAGCCCGAACCCTATCCCTAACCCCTACCCGAAGCCTTACCCTCACCCTTCCACTAATCCTAACCCGTACGCTGACACTAACCTGCGCCCTCACACGTACGCTCCCCCTAAAGCGTTGTCGTACCCTCACCTGGACCCTAAACCGTCCCCGTCCCCTAACCCTAACCCTAGCCCGAACCCTAACCCTAACCCTTCCCCGAAGCCTGACCCTCACCCGTCCCCTAATCCTAACCCGTACGCTGACACTAACCCGCGCCCTCACACGTACGCTCCCCCTAAAGCGTTGTCTTACCCTCACCTGGACCCTAAACCGTCCCCGTCCCCTAACCCTAACCCTAGCCTGAACCCTAACCCTAACCCTTCCCCGAAGCCTGACCCTCACCAGTCCCCTAATCCTAACCCGTACGCTGACACTAACCCGCGCCCTCACACGTACGCTCCCCCTAAAGCGTTGTCGTACCCTCACCTGGACCCTAAACCGTCCCCGTCCCCGTCCCCTAACCCTAGCCTGAACCCTAACCCTAACCCTTCCCCGAAGCCTGACACTCACCCGTCCCCTAATCCTAACCCGTACGCTGACACTAACCCGCGCCCTCACACGTACGCTCCCCCTAAAGCGTTGTCGTACCCTCACCTGGACCCTAAACCGTCCCCGTCCCCTAATCCTAACCCTCGCCCGAACCCTAACCCTAACCCTTCCCCGAAGCCTGACCCTCACCCGTCCCCTAATCCTAACCCGTACGCTGACACTAACCCGTGCCCTCACACGTACGCTCCCCCGAAAGCGTTGTCGTACCCTCACCTGGACCCTAAACCGTCCCCGTCCCCGTCCCCTAACCCTAGCCCGAACCCTAACCCTAACCCTTCCCCGAAGCCTGACCCTCACCCGTCCCCTAATCCTAACCCGTACGCTGACAGTAACCCGCGCCCTCACACGTACACTCCCCCTAAAGCGTTGTCGTACCCTCACCTGGACCCTAAACCGTCCCCGTCCCCTAATCCTAACCCTAGCCCGAACCCTAACCCTAAACCTTCCCCGAAGCCTGACCCTCACCCGTCCCCTAATCCTAACCCGTACGCTGATACTAACCCGCGCCCTCACACGTACGCTCCCCCTAAAGCGTTGTCGTACCCTCACCTGGACCCTAAACCGTCCCCGTCCCCTAATCCTAACCCTAGCCCGAACCCTAACCCTAACCCTTCCGCGAAGTCTGACCCTCACCCGTCCCCTAATCCTAAACCGTACGCTGACACTAACCCGCGCCCTCACACGTACGCTCCCCCTAAAGCGTTGTCGTACCCTCACCTGGACCCTAAACCGTCCCCGTCCCCTAACCCTAACCCTAGCCCGAACCCTAACCCTAAACCTTCCCCGAAGCCTGACCCTCACCCGTCCCCTAATGCTAACCCGTACGCTGACACTAACCCGCGCCCTCACACGTACGCTCCCCCTAAAGCGTTGTCGTACCCTCACCTGGACCCTAAACCATCCCCGTCCCCTAACCCTAACCCTAGCCCGAACCCTAACCCTAACCCTTTCCCGAAGCCTGACCCTCACCCGTCCCCTAATCCTAACCCGTACGCTGACACTAACCCGCGCCCTCACACGTACGCTCCCCCTAAAGCGTTGTCGTACCCTCACCTGGACCCTAAACCGTCCCCGTCCCCTAACCCTAACCCTAGCCTGAACCCTAACCCTAACCCTTCCCCGAAGCCTGACCCTCACCCGTCCCCTAATCCTAACCCGAACGCTGACACTAACCCGCGCCCTCACACGTACGCTCCCCCTAAAGCGTTGTCGTACCCTCACCTGGACCCTAAACCGTCCCCGTCCCCTAACCCTAACCCTAGCCCGAACCCTAACCCTAACCCTTCCCCGAAGCCTGACCCTCACCCGTCCCCTAATCCTAACCCGTACGCTGACACTAACCCGCGCCCTCACACGTACGCTCCCCCTAAAGCGTTGTCGTACCCTCACCTGGACCCTAAACCGTCCCCGTCCCCTAACCCTAACCCTAGCCCGAACCCTAACCCTAAACCTTCCCCGAAGCCTGACCCTCACCCGTCCCCTAATGCTAACCCGTACGCTGACACTAACCCGCGCCCTCACACGTACGCTCCCCCTAAAGCGTTGTCGTACCCTCACCTGGACCCTAAACCGTCCCCGTCCCCTAACCCTAACCCTAGCCCGAACCCTAACCCTAACCCTTCCCCGAAGCCTGACCCTCACCCGTCCCCTAATCCTAACCCGTACGCTGACACTAACCCGCACCCTCACACGTACGCTCCCCCTAAAGCGTTGTCGTACCCTCACCTGGACCCTAAACCGTCCCCGTCCCCTAACCCTAACCCTAGCCCGAACCCTAACCCTAACACTTCCCCGAAGCCTGACCCTCACCCGTCCCCTAATCCTAACCCGTACGCTGACACTAACCTGCGCCCTCACACGTACGCTCACCCGAAAGCGTTGTCGTACCCTCACCTGGATCCTAAACCGTCCCCGTTCCCTAACCCTAACCCTAGCCCGAACCCTATCCCTAACTCCTACCCGAAGCCTTACCCTCACCCGTCCACTAATCCTAACCCGTACGCTGACACTAACCCGCGCCCTCACACGTACGCTCCCCCTAAAGCGTTGTCGTACCCTCACCTGGACCCTAAACCGTCCCCGTCCCCTAACCCTAACCCTAGCCCGAACCCTAACCCTAACCCTTCCCCGAAGCCTGACCCTCACCCGTCCCCTAATCCTAACCCGTACGCTGACACTAACCCGCGCCCTCACACGTACGCTCCCCCTAAAGCGTTGTCGTACCCTCACCTGGACCCTAAACCGTCCCCGTCCCCTAACCCTAACCCTAGCCTGAACCCTAACCCTAACCCATCCCCGAAGCCTGACCCTCACCCGTGCCCTAATCCTAACCCGTACGCTGACACTAACCCGCGCCCTCACACGTACGCTCCCCCTAAAGCGTTGTCGTACCCTCACCTGGACCCTAAAACGTCCCCGTCCCCGTCCCCTAACCCTAGCCCGAACCCTAACCCTAACCCTTCCCCGAAGCCTGACCCTCACCCGTCCCCTAATCCTAACCCGTACGCTGACACTAACCTGCGCCCTCACACGTACGCTCCCCCTAAAGCGTTGTCGTACCCTCACCTGGACCCTAAACCGTCCCCGTCCCCTAACCCTAACCCTAGCCCGAACCCTAACCCTAACACTTCCCCGAAGCCTGACCCTCACCCGTCCCCTAATCCTAACCCGTACGCTGACACTAACCCGCGCCCTCACACCTACGCTCCCCCTAAAGCGTTGTCGTACCCTCACCTGGACCCTAAACCGTCCCCGTCCCCTAATCCTAACCCTCGCCCGAACCCAAACCCTAACCCTTCCCCGAAGCCTGACCCTCACCCGTCCCCTAATCCTAACCCGTACGCTGACACTAACCCGCGCCCTCACACGTACGCTCCCCCTAAAGCGTTGTCGTACCCTCACCTGGACCCTAAACCGTCCCCGTCCCCTAACCCTAACCCTAGCCTGAACCCTAACCCTAACCCTTCCCAGAAGCCTGACCCTCACCCGTCCCCTAATCCTAACCCGTACGCTGACACTAACCCGCGCCCTCACACGTACGCTCCCCCTAAAGCGTTGTCGTACCCTCACCTGGACCCTAAACCATCCCCGTCCCCTAACCCTAACCCTAGCCCGAACCCTAACCCTAAACCTTCCCCGAAGCCTGACCCTCACCCGTCCCCTAATGCTAACCCGTACGCTGACACTAACCCGCGCCCTCACACGTACGCTCCCCCTAAAGCGTTGTCGTACCCTCACCTGGACCCTAAACCGTCCCCGTCCCCTAACCCTAACCCTAGCCCGAACCCTAACCCTAACCCTTCCCCAAAGCCTGACCCTCACCCGTCCCCTAATCCTAACCCGTACGCTGACACTAACCCGCGCCCTCACACGTACGCTCCCCCTAAAGCGTTGTCGTACCCTCACCTGGACCCTAAACCGTCCCCGTCCCCTAACCCTAACCCTAGCCCGAACCCTAACCCTAACACTTCCCCGAAGCCTGACCCTCACCCGTCCCCTAATCCTAACCCGTACGCTGACACTAACCCGCGCCCTCACACGTACGCTCCCCCTAAAGCGTTGTCGTACCCTCACCTGGACCCTAAACCGTCCCCGTCCCCTAACCCTAACCCTAGCCCGAACCCTAACCCTAACCCTTCCCCGAAGCCTGACCCTCAGCCGTCCCCTAATCCTAACCCGTACGCTGACACTAACCTGCGCCCTCACACGTACGCTCCCCCGAAAGCGTTGTCGTACCCTCACCTGGACCCTAAACCGTCCCCGTTCCCTAACCCTAACCCTAGCCCGAACCCTATCCCTAACCCCTACCCGAAGCCTTACCCTCACCCGTCCACTAATCCTAACCCGTACGCTGACACTAACCTGCGCCCTCACACGTACGCTCCCCCTAAAGCGTTGTCGTACCCTCACCTGGACCCTAAACCGTCCCCGTCCCCTAACCCTAACCCTAGCCCGAACCCTAACCCTAACCCTTCCCCGAAGCCTGACCCTCACCCGTCCCCTAATCCTAACCCGTACGCTGACACTAACCCGCGCCCTCACACGTACGCTCCCCCTAAAGCGTTGTCTTACCCTCACCTGGACCCTAAACCGTCCCCGTCCCCTAACCCTAACCCTAGCCTGAACCCTAACCCTAACCCTTCCCCGAAGCCTGACCCTCACCAGTCCCCTAATCCTAACCCGTACGCTGACACTAACCCGCGCCCTCACACGTACGCTCCCCCTAAAGCGTTGTCGTACCCTCACCTGGACCCTAAACCGTCCCCGTCCCCGTCCCCTAACCCTAGCCTGAACCCTAACCCTAACCCTTCCCCGAAGCCTGACGCTCACCCGTCCCCTAATCCTAACCCGTACGCTGACACTAACCTGCGCCCTCACACGTACGCTCCCCCTAAAGCGTTGTCGTACCCTCACCTGGACCCTAAACCGTCCCCGTCCCCTAACCCTAACCCTAGCCCGAACCCTAACCCTAACCCTTCCCCGAAGCCTGACCCTCACCCGTCCCCTAATCCTAACCCGTACGCTGACACTAACCCGCGCCCTCACACGTACGCTCCCCCTAAAGCGTTGTCGTACCCTCACCTGGACCCTAAACCGTCCCCGTCCCCTAATCCTAACCCTCGCCCGAACCCTAACCCTAACCCTTCCCCGAAGCCTGACCCTCACCCGTCCCCTAATCCTAACCCGTACGCTGACACTAACCCGCGCCCTCACACGTACGCTCCCCCTAAAGCGTTGTCGTACCCTCACCTGGACCCTAAACCGTCCCCGTCCCCTAACGCTAACCCTAGCCTGAACCCTAACCCTAACCCTTCCCCGAAGCCTGACCCTCACCCGTCCCCTAATCCTAACCCGTACGCTGACACTAAGCCGCGCCCTCACACGTACGCTCCCCCTAAACCGTTGTCGTACCCTCACCTGGACCCTAAACCGTCCCCGTCCCCTAACCTTAACCCTAGCCCGAACCCTAGCCTTAACCCTTCCCCGAAGCCTGACCCTCACCCGTCCCCTAATCCTAACCCGTACGCTGACACGAACCCGCGCCCTCCCACGTACGCTCCCCCTAGAGCGTTGTCGTACCCTCACGTGGACCCTAAAACGTCCCCGTCCCCTAACCCTAACCCTAGCCCGAACCCTATCCCTAACTCCTACCCGAAGCCTTACCCTCACCCGTCCACTAATCCTAACCCGTACGCTGACACTAACCCGCGCCCTCACACGTACGCTCCCCCTAAAGCGTTGTCGTACCCTCACCTGGACCCTAAACCGTCCCCGTCCCCTAACCCTAACCCTAGCCCGAACCCTAACCCTAACCCTTCCCCGAAGCCTGACCCTCACCCGTCCCCTAATCCTAACCCGTACGCTGACACTAACCCGCGCCCTCACACGTACGCTCCCCCTAAAGCGTTGTCGTACCCTCACCTGGACCCTAAACCGTCCCCGTCCCCTAACCCTAACCCTAGCCTGAACCCTAACCCTAACCCATCCCCGAAGCCTGACCCTCACCCGTGCCCTAATCCTAACCCGTACGCTGACACTAACCCGCGCCCTCACACGTACGCTCCCCCTAAAGCGTTGTCGTACCCTCACCTGGACCCTAAAACGTCCCCGTCCCCGTCCCCTAACCCTAGCCCGAACCCTAACCCTAACCCTTCCCCGAAGCCTGACCCTCACCCGTCCCCTAATCCTAACCCGTACGCTGACACTAACCTGCGCCCTCACACGTACGCTCCCCCTAAAGCGTTGTCGTACCCTCACCTGGACCCTAAACCGTCCCCGTCCCCTAACCCTAACCCTAGCCCGAACCCTAACCCTAACACTTCCCCGAAGCCTGACCCTCACCCGTCCCCTAATCCTAACCCGTACGCTGACACTAACCCGCGCCCTCACACCTACGCTCCCCCTAAAGCGTTGTCGTACCCTCACCTGGACCCTAAACCGTCCCCGTCCCCTAATCCTAACCCTCGCCCGAACCCAAACCCTAACCCTTCCCCGAAGCCTGACCCTCACCCGTCCCCTAATCCTAACCCGTACGCTGACACTAACCCGCGCCCTCACACGTACGCTCCCCCTAAAGCGTTGTCGTACCCTCACCTGGACCCTAAACCGTCCCCGTCCCCTAACCCTAACCCTAGCCTGAACCCTAACCCTAACCCTTCCCAGAAGCCTGACCCTCACCCGTCCCCTAATCCTAACCCGTACGCTGACACTAACCCGCGCCCTCACACGTACGCTCCCCCTAAAGCGTTGTCGTACCCTCACCTGGACCCTAAACCATCCCCGTCCCCTAACCCTAACCCTAGCCCGAACCCTAACCCTAAACCTTCCCCGAAGCCTGACCCTCACCCGTCCCCTAATGCTAACCCGTACGCTGACACTAACCCGCGCCCTCACACGTACGCTCCCCCTAAAGCGTTGTCGTACCCTCACCTGGACCCTAAACCGTCCCCGTCCCCTAACCCTAACCCTAGCCCGAACCCTAACCCTAACCCTTCCCCAAAGCCTGACCCTCACCCGTCCCCTAATCCTAACCCGTACGCTGACACTAACCCGCGCCCTCACACGTACGCTCCCCCTAAAGCGTTGTCGTACCCTCACCTGGACCCTAAACCGTCCCCGTCCCCTAACCCTAACCCTAGCCCGAACCCTAACCCTAACACTTCCCCGAAGCCTGACCCTCACCCGTCCCCTAATCCTAACCCGTACGCTGACACTAACCCGCGCCCTCACACGTACGCTCCCCCTAAAGCGTTGTCGTACCCTCACCTGGACCCTAAACCGTCCCCGTCCCCTAACCCTAACCCTAGCCCGAACCCTAACCCTAACCCTTCCCCGAAGCCTGACCCTCAGCCGTCCCCTAATCCTAACCCGTACGCTGACACTAACCTGCGCCCTCACACGTACGCTCCCCCGAAAGCGTTGTCGTACCCTCACCTGGACCCTAAACCGTCCCCGTTCCCTAACCCTAACCCTAGCCCGAACCCTATCCCTAACCCCTACCCGAAGCCTTACCCTCACCCGTCCACTAATCCTAACCCGTACGCTGACACTAACCTGCGCCCTCACACGTACGCTCCCCCTAAAGCGTTGTCGTACCCTCACCTGGACCCTAAACCGTCCCCGTCCCCTAACCCTAACCCTAGCCCGAACCCTAACCCTAACCCTTCCCCGAAGCCTGACCCTCACCCGTCCCCTAATCCTAACCCGTACGCTGACACTAACCCGCGCCCTCACACGTACGCTCCCCCTAAAGCGTTGTCTTACCCTCACCTGGACCCTAAACCGTCCCCGTCCCCTAACCCTAACCCTAGCCTGAACCCTAACCCTAACCCTTCCCCGAAGCCTGACCCTCACCAGTCCCCTAATCCTAACCCGTACGCTGACACTAACCCGCGCCCTCACACGTACGCTCCCCCTAAAGCGTTGTCGTACCCTCACCTGGACCCTAAACCGTCCCCGTCCCCGTCCCCTAACCCTAGCCTGAACCCTAACCCTAACCCTTCCCCGAAGCCTGACGCTCACCCGTCCCCTAATCCTAACCCGTACGCTGACACTAACCTGCGCCCTCACACGTACGCTCCCCCTAAAGCGTTGTCGTACCCTCACCTGGACCCTAAACCGTCCCCGTCCCCTAACCCTAACCCTAGCCCGAACCCTAACCCTAACCCTTCCCCGAAGCCTGACCCTCACCCGTCCCCTAATCCTAACCCGTACGCTGACACTAACCCGCGCCCTCACACGTACGCTCCCCCTAAAGCGTTGTCGTACCCTCACCTGGACCCTAAACCGTCCCCGTCCCCTAATCCTAACCCTCGCCCGAACCCTAACCCTAACCCTTCCCCGAAGCCTGACCCTCACCCGTCCCCTAATCCTAACCCGTACGCTGACACTAACCCGCGCCCTCACACGTACGCTCCCCCTAAAGCGTTGTCGTACCCTCACCTGGACCCTAAACCGTCCCCGTCCCCTAACGCTAACCCTAGCCTGAACCCTAACCCTAACCCTTCCCCGAAGCCTGACCCTCACCCGTCCCCTAATCCTAACCCGTACGCTGACACTAAGCCGCGCCCTCACACGTACGCTCCCCCTAAACCGTTGTCGTACCCTCACCTGGACCCTAAACCGTCCCCGTCCCCTAACCTTAACCCTAGCCCGAACCCTAGCCTTAACCCTTCCCCGAAGCCTGACCCTCACCCGTCCCCTAATCCTAACCCGTACGCTGACACGAACCCGCGCCCTCCCACGTACGCTCCCCCTAGAGCGTTGTCGTACCCTCACGTGGACCCTAAAACGTCCCCGTCCCCTAACCCTAACCCTAGCCCGAACCCTAACCCTACACTTCCCCGAAGCCTGACCCTCAGCCGTCCACTAATCCTAACCCGTACGCTGACACTAACCCGCGCCCTCACACGTACACTCCCCCTAGAGCGTTGTCGTACCCTCACCTGGACCCTAAACCGTCCCCGTCCCCTAACCCTAACCCTAGCCCGAACCCTAAACCTAACTCTTCCCCGAAGCCTGACCCTCAGCCGTCCCCTAATCCTAACCCGTACGCAGACACTAACCCACGCCCTCACACGTACGCTCCCCCTAGAGCGTTGTCGTACCCTTACCTGGACCCTAAACCCTCCCCGTCCCCTAACCCTAACCCTAGCCCGAACCCTAACCCTAACCCTTCCCCGAAGCCTGACCCTCACCCGTCCCCTAATCCTAACCCGTACGCTGACACTAACCCGCGCCCTCACACGTACGCTCCCCCTAAAGCGTTGTCGTACCCTGACCAGGACCCTAAGCCGTCCCCGTCCCCTAACCCTAACCCTAGCCCGAACCCTAACCCTAACCCTTCCCCGAAGCCTGACCCTCACCCGTCCCCTAATCCTAACCCGTACGCTGTCACTAACCCACGCCCTCACACGTACGCTCCCCCTAAAGCGTTGTCGTACCCTCACCTGGACCCTAAACCTTCCCCGTCCCCTAACCCTAACCCTAGACCGAACCCTAACCCTAACCCTTCCCCGAAGCCTGACCCTCACCCGTCCCCTAATCCTAACCCGTACGCTGACACTAAGCCGCGCCCTCACACGTACGCTCCCCCTAAAGCGTTGTCGTACCCTCACCTGAACCCTAAACCGTCCCCGTCGCCTAACCCTAACCCTAGCCCGAACCCTAACCCTAACCCTTCCCCGAAGCCTGACCCTCAACCGTCCCCTAATCCTAACCCGTACGCTGACACTAACCCGCGCCCTCACACGTACGCTCCCCCTAAAGCGTTGTCGTACCCTCACCTGGACCCTAAACCGTCCCCGTCCCCTAACCCTAACCCTAGCCCGAACCCTAACCCTAACCCTTCCCCGAAGCCTGACCCTCACCCGTCCCCTAATCCTAACCCGTACGCTGACACTAACCTGCGCCCTCACACGAACGCTCACCCGAAAGCGTTGTCGTACCCTCACCTGGACCCTAAACCGTCCCCGTTCCCTAACTCTAACCCTAGCCCGAACCCTATCCCTAACCCCTACCCGAAGCCTTACCCTCACCCGTCCACTAATCCTAACCCGTACGCTGACACTAACCCGCGCCCTCACACGTACGCTCCCCCTAAAGAGTTGTCGTACCCTCACCTGGACCCTAAACCGTCCCCGTCCCCTAACCCTAACACTAGCCCGAACCCTAACCCTAACCCTTCCCCGAAGCCTGACCCTCACCCGTCCCCTAATCCTAACCCGTACGCTGACACTAACCTGCGCCCTCACACGTACGCTCCCCCTAAAGCGTTGTCGTACCCTCACCTGGACCCTAAACCGTCCCCGTCCCCTAACCCTAACCCTAGCCCGAACCCTAACCCTAACCCTTCCCCGAAGCCTGACCCTCACCCGTCCCCTAATCCTAACCCGTACGCTGACACTAACCCGCGCCCTCACACCTACGCTCCCCCTAAAGCGTTGTCGTACCCTCACCTGGACCCTAAACCGTCCCCGTCCCCTAATCCTAACCCTCGCCCGAACCCTAACCCTAACCCTTCCCCGAAGCCTGACCCTCACCCGTCCCCTAATCCTAACCCGTACGCTGACACTAACCCGCGCCCTCACACGTACGCTCCCCCTAAAGCGTTGTCGTACCCTCACCTGGACCCTAAACCGTCCCCGTCCCCTAACCCTAACCCTAGCCTGAACCCTAACCCTAACCCTTCCCAGAAGCCTGACCCTCACCCGTCCCCTAATCCTAACCCGTACGCTGACACTAACCCGCGTCCTCACACGTACGCTCCCCCTAAAGCGTTGTCGTACCCTCACCTGGACCCTAAACCGTCCCCGTCCCCTAACCCTAACCCTAGCCCGAACCCTAACCCTAACCCTTCCCCGAAGCCTGACCCTCACCCGTCCCCTAATCCTAACCCGTACGCTGACACTAACCCGCGCCCTCACACGTACGCTCCCCCTAAAGCGTTGTCGTACCGTCACCTGGACCCTAAACCGTCCCCGTCCCCTAACCCTAACCCTAGCCCGAACCCTAACCCTAACCCTTCCCCGAAGCCTGACCCTCAGCCGTCCCCTAATCCTAACCCGTACGCTGACACTAACCTGCGCCCTCACACGTACGCTCCCCCGAAAGCTTTGTCGTACCCTCACCTGGACCCTAAACCGTCCCCGTTCGCTAACCCTAACCCTAGCCCGAACCCTATCCCTAACCCCTACCCGAAGCCTTACCCTCACCCGTCCACTAATCCTAAACCGTACGCTGACACTAACCCACGCCCTCACACGTACGCTCCCCCTAAAGCGTTGTCGTACCCTCACCTGGACCCTAAACCGTCCCCGTCCCCTAACCCTAACCCTAGCCCGAACCCTAACCCTAACCCTTCCCCGAAGCCTGACCCTCACCCGTCCCCTAATCCTAACCCGTACGCTGACACTAACCCGCGCCCTCACACGTACGCTCCCCCTAAAGCGTTGTCGTACCCTCACCTGGACCCTAAACCGTCCCCGTCCCCTAACCCTAACCCTAGCCTGAACCCTAACCCTAACCCTTCCCCGAAGCCTGACCCTCACCAGTCCCCTAATCCTAACCCGTACGCTGACACTAACCCGCGCCCTCACACGTACGCTCCCCCTAAAGCGTTGTCGTACCCTCACCTGGACCCTAAACCGTCCCCGTCCCCTTCCCCTAACCCTAGCCTGAACCCTAACCCTAACCCTTCCCCGAAGCCTGACGCTCACCCGTCCCCTAATCCTAACCCGTACGCTGACACTAACCTGCGCCCTCACACGTACGCTCCCCCTAAAGCGTTGTCGTACCCTCACCTGGACCCTAAACCGTCCCCGTCCCCTAACCCTAACCCTAGCCCGAACCCTAACCCTAACCCTGCCCCGAAGCCTGACCCTCACCCGTCCCCTAATACTAACCCGTACGCTGACACTAACCCGCGCCCTCACACGTACGCTCCCCCTAAAGCGTTGTCGTACCCTCACCTGGACCCTAAACCGTCCCCGTCCCCTAACCCTAACCCTAGCCTGAACCCTAACCCTAACCCTTCCCCGAAGCCTGACCCTCACCCGTCCCCTAATCCTAACCCGTACGCTGACACTAACCCGCGCCCTCACACGTATGCTCCCCCTAAAGCGTTGTCGTACCCTCACCTGGACCCTAAACCGTCCCCGTCCCCTAACGCTAACCCTGGCCGAACCCTAACCCTAACCCTTCCCCGAAGCCTGACCCTCACCCGTCCCCTAATCCTAACCCGTACGCTGAAACTAAGCCGCGCCCTCACACGTACGCTCCCCCTAAAGCGTTGTCGTACCCTCACCTGGACCCTAAACCGTCCCCGTCCCCTAACCTTAACCCTAGCCCGAACCCTAGCCTTAACCCTTCCCCGAAGCCTGACCCTCACCCGTCCCCTAATCCTAACCCGTACGCTGACACGAACTCGCGCCCTCACACGTACGCTCCCCCTAGAGCGTTGTCGTACCCTCACGTGGACCCTAAAACGTCCCCGTCCCCTAACCCTAACCCTAGCCCGAACCCTAACCCTACACTTCCCCGAAGCCTGACCCTCAGCCGTCCCCTAATCCTAACCCGTACGCTGACACTAACCCGCGCCCTCACACGTACACTCCCCCTAGAGCGTTGTCGTACCCTCACCTGGACCCTAAACCGTCCCCGTCCCATAACCCTAACCCTAGCCCGAACCCTAACCCTAACTCTTCCCCGAAGCCTGACCCTCAGCCGTCCCCTAATCCTAACCCGTACGCTGACACTAACCCACGCCCTCACACGTACGCTCCCCCTAGAGCGTTGTCGTACCCTTACCTGGACCCTAAACCCTCCCCGTCCCCTAACCCTAACCCTAGCCCGAACCCTAACCCTAACCCTTCCCCGAAGCCTGACTCTCACCCGTCCCATAATCCTAACCCGTACGCTGACACTAACCCGCGCCCTCACACGTACGCTCCCCCTAAAGCGTTGTCGTACCCTCACCTGGACCCTAAACCGTCCCCGTCCCCTAACCCTAACCCTAGCCCGAACCCTAACCCTAACCCTTCCCCGAAGCCTGACCCTCAGCCGTCCCCTAATCCTAACCCGTACGCTGACACTAACCTGCGCCCTCACACGTACGCTCCCCCGAAAGCGTTGTCGTACCCTCACCTGGACCCTAAACCGTCCCCGTTCCCTAACCCTAACCCTAGCCCGAACCCTATCCCTAACCCCTACCCGAAGCCTTACCCTCACCCGTCCACTAATCCTAACCCGTACGCTGAAACTAACCTGCGCCCTCACACGTACGCTCCCCCTAAAGCGTTGTCGTACCCTCACCTGGACCCTAAACCGTCCCCGTCCCCTAACCCTAACCCTAGCCCGAACCCTAACCCTAACCCTTCCCCGAAGCCTGACCCTCACCCGTCCCCTAATCCTAACCCGTACGCTGACACTAACCCGCGCCCTCACACGTACGCTCCCCCTAAAGCGTTGTCGTACCCTCACCTGGACCCTAAACCGTCCCCGTCCCCTAACCCTAACCCTAGCCTGAACCATAACCCTAACCCTTCCCCGAAGCCTGACCCTCACCAGTCCCCTAATCCTAACCCGTACGCTGACACTAACCCGCGCCCTCACACGTACGCTCCCCCTAAAGCGTTGTCGTACCCTCACCTGGACCCTAAACCGTCCCCGTCCCCGTCCCCTAACCCTAGCCTGAACCCTAACCCTAACCCTTCCCCGAAGCCTGACGCTCACCCGTCCCCTAATCCTAACCCGTACGCTGACACTAACCTGCGCCCTCACACGTACGCTCCCCCTAAAGCGTTGTAGTACCCTCACCTGGACCCTAAACCGTCCCCGTCCCCTAACCCTAACCCTAGCCCGAACCCTAACCCTAACCCTTCCCCGAAGCCTGACCCTCACCCGTCCCCTAATCCTAACCCGTACGCTGACACTAACCCGCGCCCTCACACGTACGCTCCCCCTAAAGCGTTGTCGTACCCTCACCTGGACCCTAAACCGTCCCCGTCCCCTAATCCTAACCCTCGCCCGAACCCTAACCCTAACCCTTCCCCGAAGCCTGACCCTCACCCGTCCCCTAATCCTAACCCGTACGCTGACACTAACCCGCGCCCTCACACGTACGCTCCCCCTAAAGCGTTGTCGTACCCTCACATGGACCCTAAACCGTCCCCGTCCCCTAACGCTAACCCTAGCCTGAACCCTAACCCTAACCCTTCCCCGAAGCCTGACCCTCACCCGTCCCCTAATCCTAACCCGTACGCTGACACTAAGCCGCGCCCTCACACGTACGCTCCCCCTAAACCGTTGTCGTACCCTCACCTGGACCCTAAACCGTCCCCGTCCCCTAACCTTAACCCTAGCCCGAACCCTAGCCTTAACCCTTCCCCGAAGCCTGACCCTCACCCGTCCCCTAATCCTAACCCGTACGCTGACACGAACCCGCGCCCTCACACGTACGCTCCCCCTAGAGCGTTGTCGTACCCTCACGTGGACCCTAAAACGTCCCCGTCCCCTAACCCTAACCCTAGCCCGAACCCTAACCCTACACTTCCCCGAAGCCTGACCCTCAGCCGTCCACTAATCCTAACCCGTACGCTGACACTAACCCGCGCCCTCACACGTACACTCCCCCTAGAGCGTTGTCGTACCCTCACCTGGACCCTAAACCGTCCCCGTCCCCTAACCCTAACCCTAGCCCGAACCCTAAACCTAACTCTTCCCCGAAGCCTGACACACAGCCGTCCCCTAATCCTAACCCGTACGCTGACACTAACCCACGCCCTCACACGTACGCTCCCCCTAGAGCGTTGTCGTACCCTTACCTGGACCCTAAACCCTCCCCGTCCCCTAACCCTAACCCTAGCCCGAACCCTAACCCTAACCCTTCCCCGAAGCCTGACCCTCACCCGTCCCCTAATCCTAACCCGTACGCTGACACTAACCCGCGCCCTCACACGTACGCTCCCCCTAAAGCGTTGTCGTACCCTGACCAGGACCCTAAGCCGTCCCCGTCCCCTAACCCTAACCCTAGCCCGAACCCTAACCCTAACCCTTCCCCGAAGCCTGACCCTCACCCGTCCCCTAATCCTAACCCGTACGCTGTCACTAACCCGCGCCCTCACACGTACGCTCCCCCTAAAGCGTTGTCGTACCCTCACCTGGACCCTAAACCTTCCCCGTCCCGTAACCCTAACCCTAGACCGAACCCTAACCCTAACCCTTCCCCGAAGCCTGACCCTCACCCGTCCCCTAATCCTAACCAGTACGCTGACACTAAGCCGCGCCCTCACACGTACGCTCCCCCTAAAGCATTGTCGTACCCTCACCTGAACCCTAAACCGTCCCCGTCGCCTAACCCTAACCCTAGCCCGAACCCTAACCCTAACCCTTCCCCGAAGCCTGACCCTCACCCGTCCCCTAATCCTAACCCGTACGCTGACACTAACCCGCGCCCTCACACGTACGCTCCCCCTAAAGCGTTGTCGTACCCTCACCTGGACCCTAAACCGTCCCCGTCCCCTAACCCTAACCCTAGCCCGAACCCTAACCCTAACCCTTCCCCGAAGCCTGACCCTCACCCGTCCCCTAATCCTAACCCGTACGCTGACACTAACCCGCGCCCTCACACGTACGCTCCCCCTAAAGCGTTGTCGTACCCTCACCTGGACCCTAAACCGTCCCCGTCCCCTAACCCTAACCCTAGCCCGAACCCTAACCCTAACCCTTCCCCGAAGCCTGACCCTCACCCGTCCCCTAATCCTAACCCGTACGCTGACACTAACCCGCGCCCTCACACGTACGCTCCCCCTAAATCGTTGTCGTACCCTCACCTGGACCCTAAACCGTCCCCGTCCCCTAACCCTAACCCTAGCCCGAACCCTAACCCTAACCCTTCCCCGAAGCCTGACCCTCACCCGTCCCCTAATCCTAACCCGTACGCTGACACTAACCCGCGCCCTCACACGTACGCTCCCCCTAAAGCGTTGTCGTACCCTCACCTGGACCCTAAACCGTCCCCGTCCCCTAATCCTAACCCTCGCCCGAACCCTAACCCTAACCCTTCCCCGAAGCCTGACCCTCACCCGTCCCCTAATCCTAACCCGTACGCTGACACTAACCCGCGCCCTCACACGTACGCTCCCCCTAAAGCGTTGTCGTACCCTCACCTGGACCCTAAACCGTCCCCGTCCCCTAACCCTAACCCTAGCCTGAACCCTAACCCTAACCCTTCCCAGAAGCCTGACCCTCACCCGTCCCCTAATCCTAACCCGTACGCTGACACTAACCCGCGCCCTCACACGTACGCTCCCCCTAAAGCGTTGTCGTACCCTCACCTGGACCCTAAACCGTCCCCGTCCCCTAACCCTAACCCTAGCCCGAACCCTAACCCTAAACCTTCCCCGAAGCCTGACCCTCACCCGTCCCCTAATTCTAACCCGTACGCTGACACTAACCCGCGCCCTCACACGTACGCTCCCCCTAAAGCGTTGTCGTACCCTCACCTGGACCCTAAACCGTCCCCGTCACCTAACCCTAACCCTAGCCCGAACCCTAACCCTAACCCTTCCCCGAAGCCTGACCCTCACCCGTCCCCTAATCCAAACCCGTACGCTGACACTAACCCGCGCCCTCACACGTACGCTCCCCCTAAAGCGTTGTCGTACCCTCACCTGGACCCTAAACCGTCCCCGTCCCCTAACCCTAACCCTAGCCCGAACCCTAACCCTAACCCTTCCCCGAAGCCTGACCCTCACCCGTCCCCTAATCCTAACCCGTACGCTGACACTAACCCGCGCCCTCACACGTACGCTCCCCCTAAAGCGTTGTCGTACCCTCACCTGGACCCTAAACCGTCCCCGTCCCCTAACCCTAACCCTAGCCCGAACCCTAACCCTAACCCTTCCCCGAAGCCTGACCATCAGCCGTCCCCTAATCCTAACCCGTACGCTGACACTAACCTGCGCCCTCACACGTACGCTCCCCCGAAAGCTTTGTCGTACCCTCACCTGGACCCTAAACCGTCCCCGTTCGCTAACCCTAACCCTAGCCCGAACCCTATCCCTAACCCCTACCCGAAGCCTTACCCTCACCCGTCCACTAATCCTAACCCGTACGCTGACACTAACCCGCGCCCTCACACGTACGCTCCCCCTAAAGCGTTGTCGTACCCTCACCTGGACCCTAAACCGTCCCCGTCCCCTAACCCTAACCCTAGCCCGAACCCTAACCCTAACCCTTCCCCGAAGCCTGACCCTCACCCGTCCCCTAATCCTAACCCGTACGCTGACACTAACCCGCGCCCTCACACGTACGCTCCCCCTAAAGCGTTGTCGTACCCTCACCTGGACCCTAAACCGTCCCCGTCCCCTAACCCTAACCCTAGCCCGAACCCTAACCCTAACTCTTCCCGAAGCCGGACCCTCAGCCGTCCCCTAATCCTAACCCGTACGCTGACACTAACCCGCGCCCTCACACGTACGCTCCCCCTAGAGCGTTGTCGTACCCTCACCTGGACCCTAAACCCTCCCCGTCCCCTAACCCTAACCCTAGCCCGAACCCTAACCCTAACACTTCCCCGAAGCCTGACCCTCACCCGTCCCCTAATCCTAACCCGTACGCTGACACTAACCCGCGCCCTCACACGTACGCTCCCCCTAAAGCGTTGTCGTACCCTCACCTGGACCCTAAACCGTCCCCGTCCCCTAACCCTAACCCTAGCCCGAACCGTAACCCTAACCCTTCCCCGAAGCCTGACCCTCACCCGTCCCCTAATCCTAACCCGTACGCTGACACTAACCCGCGCCCTCACACGTACGCTCCCCCTAAAGCGTTGTCGTACCCTCACCTGGACCCTAAACCTTCCCCGTCCCCTAACCCTAAACCTAGTCCGAACCCTAACCCTAACCCTTCCCCGAAGCCTGACCCTCACACGTCCCCTAATCCTAACCCGTACGCTGACACTAACCCGCGCCCTCACACGTACGCTCCCCCTAAAGCGTTGTCGTACCCTCACCTGGACCCTAAACCGTCCCCGTCCCCTAACCCTAACCCTAGCCCGAACCCTAACCCTAACCCTTCCCCGAAGCCTGACACTCACCCGTCCCCTAATCCTAACCCGTACGCTGACACTAACCCGCGCCCTCACACGTACGCTCCCCCTACAGCGTTGTCGTACCCTCACCTGGACCCTAAACCGTCCCCGTCCCCTAACCCTAACCCTAGCCCGAACCCTAACCCTAACACTTCCCCGAAGCCTGACCCTCACCCGTCCCCTAATCCTAACCCGTACGCTGACACTAACCCGCGCCCTCACACGTACGCTCCCCCTAAAGCGTTGTCGTACCCTCACCTGGACCCTAAACCGTCCCCGTCCCCTAACCCTAACCCTAGCCCGAACCCTAACCCTAACCCTTCCCCGAAGCCTGACCCTCACCCGTCCCCTAATCCTAACCCGTACGCTGACACTAACCCGCGCCCTCACACGTACGCTCCCCCTAAAGCGTTGTCGTACCCTCACCTGGACCCTAAACCGTCCCCGTCCCCTAACCCTAACCCTAGCCCGAACCCTAACCCTAACCCTTCCCCGAAGCCTGACCCTCACCCGTCCCCTAATCCTAACCCGTACGCTGGCACTAACCCACGCCCTCACACGTACGCTCCCCCTACAACGTTGTCGTACCCTCACCTTGACCCTAAACCGTCCCCATTTCCTAACCCTAACCCTAGCCCGAACCCTAACCCTAACCCTTCCCCGAAGCCTGCCCCTCACCCGTCCCCTAATCCTAACTCGTACGCTGACACTAACCCGCGCCCTCACACGTACGCTCCCCCTAAAGCGTTGTCGTACCCTCACCTGGACCCTAAACCGTCCCCGTCCCCTAACCCTAACCCTAGCCCGAACCCTAACCCTAACCCTTCCCCGAAGCCTGACCCTCACCCGTACCCTAATCCTAACCCGTACGCTGACACTAACCCGCACCCTCACACGTACGCTCCCCCTAAACTGTTGTCGTACCCTCACCTGGACCCTAAACCTTCCCCGTCCCCTAACCCTAACCCTAGCCCGAACCCTAACCCTAACCCTTCCCCGAAGCCTGACCCTCACCCGTCCCCTAATCCTACACCGTACGCTGACACTAACCCGCGCCCTCACACGAAGGCTCCCCCTTAGGCGTTGTCGTACCCTCACCTTGACCCTAAACCGTCCCCGTCCCCTAACCCTAACCCTAGCCGGAACCCTAACCCTAACACTTCCCCGAAGCCTGACCCTCACCCGTCCCCTAATCCTAACCCGTACGCTGACACTAACCCGCGCTCTCACACGTACGCTCCCCCTAAAGCGTTGTCGTACCCTCACCTGGACCCTAAACCGTCCCCGTCCCCTAACCCTAACCCTAGCCCGAACCCTAACCCTAACCCTTCCCCGAAGCCTGACCCTCACCCGTCCCCTAATCCTAACCCGTACGCTGACACTAACCCGCGCCCTCACACGTACGCTCCCCCTAAAGCGTTGTCGTACCCTCACCTGGACCCTAAACCGTCCCCGTCCCCTAACCCTAACCCTAGCCCGAACCCTAACCCTAACCCTTCCCCGAAGCCTGACCCTCACCCGTCCCCTAATCCTAACCCGTACGCTGACACTAAGCCGCGCCCTCACACGTACGCTCCCCCTAAAGCGTTGTCGTACCCTCACCTGAACCCTAAACCGTCCCCGTCCCCGTCCCCTAACCCTAGCCCGAACCCTAACCCTAACACTTCCCCGAAGCCTGACCCTCACCCGTCCCCTAATCCTAACCCGTACGCTGACACTAACCCGCGCCCTCACACGTACGCTCCCCCTAAAGCGTTGTCGTACCCTCACCTGGACCCTAAACCGTCCCCGTCCCCTAACCCTAACCCTGGCCGAACCCTAACCCTAACCTTTCCCCGAAGCCTGACCCTCACCCGTCCCCTACTCCTAACCCGTACGCTGACACTAAGCCGCGCCCTCACATGTACGCTCCCCCAAACCGTTGTCGTACCCTCACCTGGACCCTAAACCGTCCCCGTCCCCTAACCCTAACCCTAGCCCGAACCCTAACCCTAACCCTTCCCCGAAGCCTGACCCTCACCCGTCCCCTAATCCTAACCCGTACGCTGACACTAAGCCACGCCCTCACACGTACGCTCCCCCTAAGGCGTTGTCGTACCCTCACCTGGACCCTAAACCGTCCCCGTCCCCTAACCCTAACCCTAGCCCGAACCCTAACCCTAACCCTTCCCCGAAGCCTGACCCTCACCCGTCCCCTAATCCTAACCGGTACGCTGACACTAACCCGCGCCCTCACACGTACGCTCCCCCTAAAGCGTTGTCGTACCCTCACCTGGACCCTAAACCGTCCCCGTCCCCTAAACCTAACCCTAGCCCGAACCCTAACCCTAACACTTCCCCGAAGCCTGACCCTCACCCGTCCCCTAATCCTAACCCGTACGCTGACACTAACCCGCGCCCTCACACGTACGCTCCCCCTAAAGCGTTGTCGTACCCTCACCTGGACCCTAAACCGTCCCCGTCCCCTAACGCTAACCCTGGCCGAACCCTAACCCTAACCCTTCCCCGAAGCCTGACCCTCACACGTCCCCTAATCCTAACCCGTAGGCTGACACTAAGCCGCGCCCTCACACGTACGCTCCCCCTAAACCATTGTCGTACCCTCACCTGGACCCTAAACCGTCCCCGTCCCCTAACCCTAACCCTAGCCCGAACCCTAGCCTTAACCCTTCCCCGAAGCCTGACCCTCACCCGTCCCCTAATCCTAACCCGTACGCTGACACGAACCCGCGCCCTCACACGTACGCTCCCCCTAGAGCGTTGTCGTACCCTCACGTGGATCCTAAACCGTCCCCGTCCCCTAACCCTAACCCTAGCCCGAACCCTAACCCTACACTTCCCCGAAGCCTGACCCTCAGCCGTCCCCTAATCCTAACCCGTACACTGACACTAACCCGCGCCCTCACACGTACACTCCGCCTAGAGCGTTGTCGTACCCTCACCTGGACCCTAAACCGTCCCCGTCCCCTAACCCTAACCCTAGCCCGAACCCTAACCCTAACTCTTCCCCAAAGCCTGACCCTCAGCCGTCCCCTAATCCTAACCCGTACGCTGACACTAACCCGCGCCCTCACACGTACGCTCCCCCTAGAGCGTTGTCGTACCCTCACCTGGACCCTAAACCCTCCCCGTCCCCTAACCCTAACCCTAGCCCGAACCCTAACCCTAACCCTTCCCCGAAGCCTGACCCTCACCCGTCCCCTAATCCTAACCCGTACGCTGACACTAACCCGCGCCCTGACACGTACGCTCCCCCTAAAGCGTTGTCGTACCCTAACCAGGACCCTAAACCGTCACCGTCCCCTAACCCTAACCCTAGCCCGAACCCTACCCCTAACCCTTCCCCGAAGCCTGACCCTCACCCGTCCCCTAATCCTAACCCGTACGCTGTCACTAACCCGCGCCCTCACACGTACGCTCCCCCTAAAGCGTTGTCGTACCCTCACCTGGACCCTAAACCTTCCCCGTCCCCTAACCCTAACCCTAGACCGAACCCTAACCCTAACCCTTCCCCGAAGCCTGACGCTCACCCGTCCCCTAATCCTAACCCGTACACTGACACTAACCCGCGCCCTCACACGTACGCTCCCCCTAAAGCGTTGTCGTACCCTCACCTGGACCCTAAACCTTCCCCGTCCCCTAACCCTAACCCTAGCCCGAACCCTAACCCTAACCCTTCCCCGAAGCCTGACCCTCACCCGTCCCCTAATCCTAACCCGTACGCTGACACTAAGCCGCGCCCTCACACGTACGCTCCCCCTAAAGCGTTGTCGTACCCTCACCTGAACCCTAAACCGTCCCCGTCGCCTAACCCTAACCCTAGCCCGAACCCTAACCCTAACACTTCCCCGAAGCCTGACCCTCACCCGTCCCCTAATCCTAACCTGTCGCTGACACTAACCCGCGCCCTCACACGTACGCTCCCCCTACAGCGTTGTCGTACCCTCACCTGGACCCTAAACCGTCCCCGTCCCCTATCCCTAACCCTGGCCGAACCCTAACCCTAACCCTTCCCCGAAGCCTGACCCTCACCCGTCCCCTACTCCTAACCCGTACGCTGACACTAAGCCGCCCCCTCACACGTACGCTCCCCCAAACCGTTGTCGTACCCTCACCTGGACCTTAAACCGTCCCTGTCCCCTAACCCTAACCCTAGCCCGAACCCTAACCCTAACCCTTCACCGAAGACTGACCCTCACCCGTCCCCTAATCCTAACCCGTACGCTGACACTAAGCCACGCCCTCACACGTACGCTCCCCCTAAGGCGTTGTCGTACCCTCACCTGGACCCTAAACCGTCCCCGTCCCCTAACCCTAACCCTAGCCCGAACCCTAACCCTAACCCTTCCCCGAAGCCTGACCCTCACCCGTCCCCTAATCCTAACCGGTACGCTGACACTAACCCGCGCCCTCACACGTACGCTCCCCCTAAAGCGTTGTCGTACCCTCACCTGGACCCTAAACCGTCCCCGTCCCCTAAACCTAACCCTAGCCCGAACCCTAACCCTAACACTTCCCCGAAGCCTGACCCTCACCCGTCCCCTAATCCTAACCCGTACGCTGACACTAACCCGCGCCCTCACACGTACGCTCCCCCTAAAGCGTTGTCGTACCCTCACCTGGACCCTAAACCGTCCCCGTCCCCTAACCCTAACCCTAGCCTGAACCCTAACCCTAACCCTTCTCCGAAGCCTGACCCTCACCCGTCCCCTAATCCTAACCCGTATGCTGACACTAACCCGCGCCCTCACACGTACGCTCCCCCTAAAGCGTTGTCATACCCTCACCTGGACTCTAAACCGTCCGCGTCCCCTAACGCTAACCCTGGCCGAACCCTAACCCTAACCCTTCCCCGAAGCCTGACACTCACCCGTCCCCTAATTCTAACCCGTACGCTGACACTAAGCCGCGCCCTCACACGTACGCTCCCCCTAGAGCGTTGTCGTACCCTCACCTGGACCCTAAACCCTCCCCGTCCCCTAACCCTAACCCTAGCCCGAACCCTAAACCTAACACTTCCCCGAAGCCTGACCCTCACCCGTCCCCTAATCCTAACCCGTACGCTGACACTAACCCGCGCCCTCACACGTACGCTCCCCCTAAAGCGTTGTCGTACCCTCACATGGACCCTAAACCGTCCCCGTCCCCTAACCCTAACCCTAGCCCGAACCCTAACCCTAACCCTTCCCCGAAGCCTGACCCTCACCCGTCCCCTAATCCTAACCCGTACGCTGACACTAACCCGCGCCCTCACACGTACGCTCCCCCTAAAGCGTTGTCGTACCCTCACCTGGACCCTAAACCTTCCCCGTCCCCTAACCCTAAACCTAGCCCGAACCCTAACCCTAACCCTTCCCCGAAGCCTGACCCTCACCCGTCCCCTAATCCTAACCCGTACGCTGACACTAACCTGCGCCCTCACACGTACGCTCCCCCTAAAGCGTTGTCGTACCCTCACCTGGACCCTAAACCGTCCCCGTCCCCTAACCCTAACCCTAGCCCGAACCCTAACCCTAACCCTTCCCCGAAGCCTGACCCTCACCCGTCCCCTAATCCTAACCCGTACGCTGACACTAACCCGCGCCCTCACACGTACGCTCCCCCTAAAGCGTTGTCGTACCCTCACCTGGACCCTAAACCGTCCCCGTCCCCTAATCCTAACCCTCGCCCGAACCCTAACCCTAACCCTTCCCCGAAGCCTGACCCTCACCCGTCCCCTAATCCTAACCCGTACGCTGACACTAACCCGCGCCCTCACACGTACGCTCCCCCTAAAGCGTTGTCGTACCCTCACCTGGACCCTAAACCGTACCCGTCCCCTAACGCTAACCCTAGCCTGAACCCTAACCCTAACCCTTCCCCGAAGCCTGACCCTCACCCGTCCCCTAATCCTAACCCGTACGCTGACACTAAGCCGCGCCCTCACACGTACGCTCCCCCTAAACCGTTGTCGTACCCTCACCTGGACCCTAAACCGTCCCCGTCCCCTAACCTTAACCCTAGCCCGAACCCTAGCCTTAACCCTTCCCCGAAGCCTGACCCTCACCCGTCCCCTAATCCTAACCCGTACGCTGACACGAACCCGCGCCCTCACACGTACGCTCCCCCTAGAGCGTTGTCGTACCCTCACGTGGACCCTAAAACGTCCCCGTCCCCTAACCCTAACCCTAGCCCGAACCCTAACCCTACACTTCCCCGAAGCCTGACCCTCAGCCGTCCACTAATCCTAACCCGTACGCTGACACTAACCCGCGCCCTCACACGTACACTCCCCCTAGAGCGTTGTCGTACCCTCACCTGGACCCTAAACCGTCCCCGTCCCCTAACCCTAACCCTAGCCCGAACCCTAAACCTAACTCTTCCCCGAAGCCTGACCCTCAGCCGTCCCCTAATCCTAACCCGTACGCTGACACTAACCCACGCCCTCATACGTACGCTCCCCCTAGAGCGTTGTCGTACCGTTACCTGGACCCTAAACCCTCCCCGTCCCCTAACCCTAACCCTAGCCCGAACCCTAACCCTAACCCTTCCCCGAAGCCTGACCCTCACCCGTCCCCTAATCCTAACCCGTACGCTGACACTAACCCGCGCCCTCACACGTACGCTCCCCCTAAAGCGTTGTCGTACCCTGACCAGGACCCTAAGCCGTCCCCGTCCCCTAACCCTAACCCTAGCCCGAACCCTAACCCTAACACTTCCCCGAAGCCTGACCCTCACCCGTCCCCTAATCCTAACCCGTACGCTGTCACTAACCCGCTCCCTCACACGTACGCTCCCCCTAAAGCGTTGTCGTACCCTCACCTGGACCCTAAACCTTCCCCGTCCCCTAACCCTAACCCTAGACCGAACCCTAACCCTAACCCTTCCCCGAAGCCTGACCCTCACCCGTCCCCTAATCCTAACCCGTACGCTGACACTAAGCCGCGCCCTCACACGTACGCTCCCCCTAAAGCGTTGTCGTACCCTCACCTGAACCCTAAACCGTCCCCGTCGCCTAACCCTAACCCTAGCCCGAACCCTAACCCTAATCCTTCCCCGAAGCCTGACCCTCACCCGTCCCCTAATCCTAACCCGTACGCTGACACTAACCCACGCCCTCACACGTACGCTCCCCCTAAAGCGTTGTCGTACCCTCACCTGGACCCTAAACCGTCCCCGTCCCCTAACCCTAACGCTAGCCCGAACCCTAACCCTAACCCTTCCCCGAAGCCTGACCCTCACCCGTCCCCTAATCCTAACCCGTACGCTGACACTAACCCGCGCCCTCACACGTACGCTCCCCCTAAAGCGTTGTCGTACCCTCACCTGGACCCTAAACCGTCCCCGTCCCCTAACCCTGACCCTAGCCCGAACCCTAACCCTAACCCTTCCCCGAAGCCTGACCCTCACCCGTCCCCTAATCCTAACCCGTACGCTGACACTAACCCGCGCCCTCACACGTACGCTCCCCCTAAAGCGTTGTCGTACCCTCACCTGGACCCTAAACCGTCCCCGTCCCCTAACCCTAACCCTAGCCCGAACCCTAACCCTAACCCTTCCCCGAAGCCTGACCCTCACCCGTCCCCTAATCCTAACCCGTACGCTGACACTAACCCGCGCCCTCACACGTACGCTCCCCCTAAAGCGTTGTCGTACCCTCACCTGGACCCTAAACCGTCCCCGTCCCCTAACCCTAACCCTAGCCCGAACCCTAACCCTAAACCTTCCCCGAAGCCTGACCCTCACCCGTCCCCTAATGCTAACCCGTACGCTGACACTAACCCGCGCCCTCACACGTACGCTCCCCCTAAAGCGTTGTCGTACCCTCACCTGGACCCTAAACCGTCCCCGTCCCCTAACCCTAACCCTAGCCCGAACCCTAACCCTAACCCTTCCCCGAAGCCTGACCCTCACCCGTCCCCTAATCCTAACCCGTACGCTGACACTAACCCGCGCCCTCACACGTACGCTCCCCCTAAAGCGTTGTCGTACCCTCACCTGGACCCTAAACCGTCCCCGTCCCCTAACCCTAACCCTAGCCCGAACCCTAACCCTAACACTTCCCCGAAGCCTGACCCTCACCCGTCCCCTAATCCTAACCCGTACGCTGACACTAACCTGCGCCCTCACACGTACGCTCACCCGAAAGCGTTGTCGTACCCTCACCTGGATCCTAAACCGTCCCCGTTCCCTAACCCTAACCCTAGCCCGAACCCTATCCCTAACCCCTACCCGAAGCCTTACCCTCACCCGTCCACTAATCCTAACCCGTACGCTGACACTAACCCGCGCCCTCACACGTACGCTCCCCCTAAAGCGTTGTCGTACCCTCACCTGGACCCTAAACCGTCCCCGTCCCCTAACCCTAACCCTAGCCCGAACCCTAACCCTAACCCTTCCCCGAAGCCTGACCCTCACCCGTCCCCTAATCCTAACCCGTACGCTGACACTAACCCGCGCCCTCACACGTACGCTCCCCCTAAAGCGTTGTCGTACCCTCACCTGGACCCTAAACCGTCCCCGTCCCCGTCCCCTAACCCTAGCCCGAACCCTAACCCTAACCCTTCCCCGAAGCCTGACCCTCACCCGTCCCCTAATCCTAACCCGTACGCTGACACTAACCTGCGCCCTCAAACGTACGCTCCCCCTAAAGCGTTGTCGTACCCTCACCTGGACCCTAAACCGTCCCCGTCCCCTAACCCTAACCCTAGCCCGAACCCTAACCCTAACACTTCCCCGAAGCCTGACCCTCACCCGTCCCCTAATCCTAACCCGTACGCTGACACTAACCCGCGCCCTCACACCTACGCTCCCCGTAAAGCGTTGTCGTACCCTCACCTGGACCCTAAACCGTCCCCGTCCCCTAATCCTAACCCTCGCCCGAACCCAAACCCTAACCCTTCCCCGAAGCCTGACCCTCACCCGTCCCCTAATCCTAACCCGTACGCTGACACTAACCCGCGCCCTCACACGTACGCTCCCCCTAAAGCGTTGTCGTACCCTCACCTGGACCCTAAACCGTCCCCGTCCCCTAACCCTAACCCTAGCCTGAACCCTAACCCTAACCCTTCCCCGAAGCCTGACCCTCACCAGTCCCCTAATCCTAACCCGTACGCTGACACTAACCCGCGCCCTCACACGTACGCTCCCCCTAAAGCGTTGTCGTACCCTCACCTGGACCCTAAACCTTCCCCGTCCCCGTCCCCTAACCCTAGCCTGAACCCTAACCCTAACCCTTCCCCGAAGCCTGACGCTCACCCGTCCCCTAATCCTAACCCGTACGCTGACACTAACCTGCGCCCTCACACGTACGCTCCCCCTAAAGCGTTGTCGTACCCTCACCTGGACCCTAAACCGTCCCCGTCCCCTAACCCTAACCCTAGCCCGAACCCTAACCCTAACCCTTCCCCGAAGCCTGACCCTCACCCGTCCCCTAATCCTAACCCGTACGCTGACACTAACCCGCGCCCTCACACGTACGCTCCCCCTAAAGCGTTGTCGTACCCTCACCTGGACCCTAAACCGTCCCCGTCCCCTAATCCTAACCCTCGCCCGAACCCTAACCCTAACCCTTCCCCGAAGCCTGACCCTCACCCGTCCCCTAATCCTAACCCGTACGCTGACACTAACCCGCGCCCTCACACGTACGCTCCCCCTAAAGCGTTGTCGTACCCTCACCTGGACCCTAAACCGTACCCGTCCCCTAACGCTAACCCTAGCCTGAACCCTAACCCTAACCCTTCCCCGAAGCCTGACCCTCACCCGTCCCCTAATCCTAACCCGTACGCTGACACTAAGCCGCGCCCTCACACGTACGCTCCCCCTAAACCGTTGTCGTACCCTCACCTGGACCCTAAACCGTCCCCGTCCCCTAACCTTAACCCTAGCCCGAACCCTAGCCTTAACCCTTCCCCGAAGCCTGACCCTCACCCGTCCCCTAATCCTAACCCGTACGCTGACACGAACCCGCGCCCTCACACGTACGCTCCCCCTAGAGCGTTGTCGTACCCTCACGTGGACCCTAAAACGTCCCCGTCCCCTAACCCTAACCCTAGCCCGAACCCTAACCCTACACTTCCCCGAAGCCTGACCCTCAGCCGTCCACTAATCCTAACCCGTACGCTGACACTAACCCGCGCCCTCACACGTACACTCCCCCTAGAGCGTTGTCGTACCCTCACCTGGACCCTAAACCGTCCCCGTCCCCTAACCCTAACCCTAGCCCGAACCCTAAACCTAACTCTTCCCCGAAGCCTGACCCTCAGCCGTCCCCTAATCCTAACCCGTACGCTGACACTAACCCACGCCCTCATACGTACGCTCCCCCTAGAGCGTTGTCGTACCCTTACCTGGACCCTAAACCCTCCCCGTCCCCTAACCCTAACCCTAGCCCGAACCCTAACCCTAACCCTTCCCCGAAGCCTGACCCTCACCCGTCCCCTAATCCTAACCCGTACGCTGACACTAACCCGCGCCCTCACACGTACGCTCCCCCTAAAGCGTTGTCGTACCCTGACCAGGACCCTAAGCCGTCCCCGTCCCCTAACCCTAACCCTAGCCCGAACCCTAACCCTAACACTTCCCCGAAGCCTGACCCTCACCCGTCCCCTAATCCTAACCCGTACGCTGTCACTAACCCGCGCCCTCACACGTACGCTCCCCCTAAAGCGTTGTCGTACCCTCACCTGGACCCTAAACCTTCCCCGTCCCCTAACCCTAACCCTAGCCCGAACCCTAACCCTAACCCTTCCCCGAAGCCTGACCCTCACCCGTCCCCTAATCCTAACCCGTACGCTGACACTAAGCCGCGCCCTCACACGTACGCTCCCCCTAAAGCGTTGTCGTACCCTCACCTGAACCCTAAACCGTCCCCGTCGCCTAACCCTAACCCTAGCCCGAACCCTAACCCTAATCCTTCCCCGAAGCCTGACCCTCACCCGTCCCCTAATCCTAACCCGTACGCTGACACTAACCCACGCCCTCACACGTACGCTCCCCCTAAAGCGTTGTCGTACCCTCACCTGGACCCTAAACCGTCCCCGTCCCCTAACCCTAACGCTAGCCCGAACCCTAACCCTAACCCTTCCCCGAAGCCTGACCCTCACCCGTCCCCTAATCCTAACCCGTACGCTGACACGAACCCGCGCCCTCACACGTACGCTCCCCCTAAAGCGTTGTCGTACCCTCACCTGGACCCTAAACCGTCCCCGTCCCCTAACCCTGACCCTAGCCCGAACCCTAACCCTAACCCTTCCCCGAAGCCTGACCCTCACCCGTCCCCTAATCCTAACCCGTACGCTGACACTAACCCGCGCCCTCACACGTACGCTCCCCCTAAAGCGTTGTCGTACCCTCACCTGGACCCTAAACCGTCCCCGTCCCCTAACCCTAACCCTAGCCCGAACCCTAACCCTAACCCTTCCCCGAAGCCTGACCCTCACCCGTCCCCTAATCCTAACCCGTACGCTGACACTAACCCGCGCCCTCACACGTACGCTCCCCCTAAAGCGTTGTCGTACCCTCACCTGGACCCTAAACTGTCCCCGTCCCCTAACCCTAACCCTAGCCCGAACCCTAACCCTAACCCTTCCCCGAAGCCTGACCCTCAGCCGTCCCCTAATCCTAACCCGTACGCTGACACTAACCTGCGCCCTCACACGTACGCTCCCCCGAAAGCGTTGTCGTACCCTCACCTGGACCCTAAACCGTCCCCGTTCCCTAACCCTAACCCTAGCCCGAACCCTATCCCTAACCCCTACCCGAAGCCTTACCCTCACCCGTCCACTAATCGTAACCCGTACGCTGACACTAACCCGCGCCCTCACACGTACGCTCCCCCTAAAGTGTTGTCGTACCCTCACCTGGACCCTAAACCGTCCCCGTTCCCTAACCCTAACCCTAGCCCGAACCCTAACCCTAACACTTCCCCAAAGCCTGACCCTCACCCGTCCCCTAATCCTAACCCGTACGCTGACACTAACCCGCGCCCTCACACGTACGCTCCCCCTAAAGCGTTGTCGTACCCTCACCTGGACCCTAAACCGTCCCCGTCCCCTAACCCTAACCCTAGCCCGAACCCTAACCCTAACCCTTCCCCGAAGCCTGACCCTCACCCGTCCCCTAATCCTAACCCGTACGCTGACACTAACCCGCGCCCTCACACGTACGCTCCCCCTAAAGCGTTGTCGTACCCTCACCTGGACCCTAAACCGTCCCCGTCCCCTAATCCTAACCCTCGCACGAACCCTAACCCTAACCCTTCCCCGAAGCCTGACCCTCACCCGTCCCCTAATCCTAACCCGTACGCTGACACTAACCCGCGCCCTCACACGTACGCTCCCCCGAAAGCGTTGTCGTACACTCACCTGGACCCTAAACCGTCCCCGTCCCCTAACCCTAACCCTAGCCCGAACCCTAACCCTAACCCTTCCCCGAAGCCTGACCCTCACCCGTCCCCTAATCCTAACCCGTACGCTGACAGTAACCCGCGCCCTCACACGTACACTCCCCCTAAAGCGTTGTCGTACCCTCACCTGGACCCTAAACCGTCCCCGTCCCCTAATCCTAACCCTAGCCCGAACCCTAACCCTAAACCTTCCCCGAAGCCTGACCCTCACCCGTCCCCTAATCCTAACCCGTACGCTGATACTAACCCGCGCCCTCACACGTACGCTCCCCCTAAAGCGTTGTCGTACCCTCACCTGGACCCTAAACCGTCCCCGTCCCCTAACCCTAACCCTAGCCCGAACCCTAACCCTAACCCTTCCCCGAAGCCTGACCCTCACCCGTCCCCTAATCCTAACCCGTACGCTGACACTAACCCGCGCCCTCACACGTACGCTCCCCCTAAAGCGTTGTCGTACCCTCACCTGGACCCTAAACCGTCCCCGTCCCCTAACCCTAACCCTAGCCCGAACCCTAACCCTAAACCTTCCCCGAAGCCTGACCCTCACCCGTCCCCTAATGCTAACCCGTACGCTGACACTAACCCGCGCCCTCACACGTACGCTCCCCCTAAAGCGTTGTCGTACCCTCACCTGGACCCTAAACCGTCCCCGTCCCCGTCCCCTAACCCTAGCCCGAACCCTAACCCTAACCCTTCCCCGAAGCCTGACCCTCACCCGTACCCTAATCCTAACCCGTACGCTGACACTAACCCGCGCCCTCACACCTACGCTCCCCCTAAAGCGTTGTCGTACCCTCACCTGGACCCTAAACCGTCCCCGTCCCCTAATCCTAACCCTCGCCCGAACCCAAACCCTAACCCTTCCCCGAAGCCTGACCCTCACCCGTCCCCTAATCCTAACCCGTACGCTGACACTAACCCGCGCCCTCACACGTACGCTCACCCTAAAGCGTTGTCGTACCCTCACCTGGACCCTAAACCGTCCCCGTCCCCTAACCCTAACCCTAGCCTGAACCCTAACCCTAACCCTTCCCAGAAGCCTGACCCTCACCCGTCCCCTAATCCTAACCCGTACGCTGACACTAACCCGCGCCCTCACACGTACGCTCCCCCTAAAGCGTTGTCGTACCCTCACCTGGACCCTAAACCATCCCCGTCCCCTAACCCTAACCCTAGCCCGAACCCTAACCCTAAACCTTCCCCGAAGCCTGACACTCACCCGTCCCCTAATGCTAACCCGTACGCTGACACTAACCCGCGCCCTCACACGTACGCTCCCCCTAAAGCGTTGTCGTACCCTCACCTGGACCCTAAACCGTCCCCGTCCCCTAACCCTAACCCTAGCCCGAACCCTAACCCTAACCCTTCCCCGAAGCCTGACCCTCACCCGTCCCCTAATCCTAACCCGTACGCTGACACTAACCCGCGCCCTCACACGTACGCTCCCCCTAAAGCGTTGTCGTACCCTCACCTGGACCCTAAACCGTCCCCGTCCCCTAACCCTAACCCTAGCCCGAACCCTAACCCTAACCCTTCCCCGAAGCCTGACCCTCACCCGTCCCCTAATCCTAACCCGTACGCTGACACTAACCCGCGCCCTCACACGTACGCTCCCCCTAAAGCGTTGTCGTACCCTCACCTGGACCCTAAACCGTCCCCGTCCCCTAACCCTAACCCTAGCCCGAACCCTAACCCTAACCCTTCCCCGAAGCCTGACCCTCAGCCGTCCCCTAATCCTAACCCGTACGCTGACACTAACCTGCGCCCTCACACGTACGCTCCCCCGAAAGCGTTGTCGTACCCTCACCTGGACCCTAAACCGTCCCCGTTCCCTAACCCTAACCCTAGCCCGAACCCTATCCCTAACCCCTACCCGAAGCCTTACCCTCACCCGTCCACTAATCCTAACCCGTACGCTGACACTAACCTGCGCCCTCACAGGTACGCTCCCCCTAAAGCGTTGTCGTACCCTCACCTGGACCCTAAACCGTCCCCGTCCCCTAACCCTAACCCTAGCCCGAACCCTAACCCTAAACCTTCCCCGAAGCCTGACCCTCACCCGTCCCCTAATCCTAACCCGTACGCTGACACTAACCCGCGCCCTCACACGTACGCTCCCCCTAAAGCGTTGTCGTACCCTCACCTGGACCCTAAACCGTCCCCGTCCCCTAACCCTAACCCTAGCCTGAACCCTAACCCTAACCCTTCCCCGAAGCCTGACCCTCACCAGTCCCCTAATCCTAACCCGTACGCTGACACTAACCCGCGCCCTCACACGTACGCTCCCCCTAAAGCGTTGTCGTACCCTCACCTGGACCCTAAACCGTCCCCGTCCCCGTCCCCTAACCCTAGCCTGAACCCTAACCCTAACCCTTCCCCGAAGCCTGACGCTCACCCGTCCCCTAATCCTAACCCGTACGCTGACACTAACCTGCGCCCTCACACGTACGCTCCCCCTAAAGCGTTGTCGTACCCTCACCTGGACCCTAAACCGTCCCCGTCCCCTAACCCTAACCCTAGCCCGAACCCTAACCCTAACCCTTCCCCGAAGCCTGACCCTCACCCGTCCCCTAATCCTAACCCGTACGCTGACACTAACCCGCGCCCTCACACGTACGCTCCCCCTAAAGCGTTGTCGTACCCTCACCTGGACCCTAAACCGTCCCCGTCCCCTAATCCTAACCCTCGCCCGAACCCTAACCCTAACCCTTCCCCGAAGCCTGACCCTCACCCGTCCCCTAATCCTAACCCGTACGCTGACACTAACCCGCGCCCTCACACGTACGCTCCCCCTAAAGTGTTGTCGTACCCTCACCTGGACCCTAAACCGTCCCCGTCCCCGTCCCCTAACCCTAGCCCGAACCCTAACCCTAACCCTTCCCCGAAGCCTGACCCTCACCCGTCCCCTAATCCTAACCCGTACGCTGACACTAACCTGCGCCCTCACACGTACGCTCCCCCTAAAGCGTTGTCGTACCCTCACCTGGACCCTAAACCGTCCCCGTCCCCTAACCCTAACCCTAGCCCGAACCCTAACCCTAACACTTCCCCGAAGCCTGACCCTCACCCGTCCCCTAATCCTAACCCGTACGCTGACACTAACCCGCGCCCTCACACCTACGCTCCCCCTAAAGCGTTGTCGTACCCTCACCTGGACCCTAAACCGTCCCCGTCCCCTAATCCTAACCCTCGCCCGAACCCAAACCCTAACCCTTCCCCGAAGCCTGACCCTCACCCGTCCCCTAATCCTAACCCGTACGCTGACACTAACCCGCGCCCTCACACGTACGCTCACCCTAAAGCGTTGTCGTACCCTCACCTGGACCCTAAACCGTCCCCGTCCCCTAACCCTAACCCTAGCCTGAACCCTAACCCTAACCCTTCCCAGAAGCCTGACCCTCACCCGTCCCCTAATCCTAACCCGTACGCTGACACTAACCCGCGCCCTCACACGTACGCTCCCCCTAAAGCGTTGTCGTACCCTCACCTGGACCCTAAACCGTCCCCGTCCCCTAACCCTAACCCTAGCCCGAACCCTAACCCTAAACCTTCCCCGAAGCCTGACCCTCACCCGTCCCCTAATGCTAACCCGTACGCTGACACTAACCCGCGCCCTCACACGTACGCTCCCCCTAAAGCGTTGTCGTACCCTCACCTGGACCCTAAACCGTCCCCGTCCCCGTCCCCTAACCCTAGCCCGAACCCTAACCCTAACCCTTCCCCGAAGCCTGACCCTCACCCGTACCCTAATCCTAACCCGTACGCTGACACTAACCCGCGCCCTCACACCTACGCTCCCCCTAAAGCGTTGTCGTACCCTCACCTGGACCCTAAACCGTCCCCGTCCCCTAATCCTAACCCTCGCCCGAACCCAAACCCTAACCCTTCCCCGAAGCCTGACCCTCACCCGTCCCCTAATCCTAACCCGTACGCTGACACTAACCCGCGCCCTCACACGTACGCTCACCCTAAAGCGTTGTCGTACCCTCACCTGGACCCTAAACCGTCCCCGTCCCCTAACCCTAACCCTAGCCTGAACCCTAACCCTAACCCTTCCCAGAAGCCTGACCCTCACCCGTCCCCTAATCCTAACCCGTACGCTGACACTAACCCGCGCCCTCACACGTACGCTCCCCCTAAAGCGTTGTCGTACCCTCACCTGGACCCTAAACCATCCCCGTCCCCTAACCCTAACCCTAGCCCGAACCCTAACCCTAAACCTTCCCCGAAGCCTGACACTCACCCGTCCCCTAATGCTAACCCGTACGCTGACACTAACCCGCGCCCTCACACGTACGCTCCCCCTAAAGCGTTGTCGTACCCTCACCTGGACCCTAAACCGTCCCCGTCCCCTAACCCTAACCCTAGCCCGAACCCTAACCCTAACCCTTCCCCGAAGCCTGACCCTCACCCGTCCCCTAATCCTAACCCGTACGCTGACACTAACCCGCGCCCTCACACGTACGCTCCCCCTAAAGCGTTGTCGTACCCTCACCTGGACCCTAAACCGTCCCCGTCCCCTAACCCTAACCCTAGCCCGAACCCTAACCCTAACCCTTCCCCGAAGCCTGACCCTCACCCGTCCCCTAATCCTAACCCGTACGCTGACACTAACCCGCGCCCTCACACGTACGCTCCCCCTAAAGCGTTGTCGTACCCTCACCTGGACCCTAAACCGTCCCCGTCCCCTAACCCTAACCCTAGCCCGAACCCTAACCCTAACCCTTCCCCGAAGCCTGACCCTCAGCCGTCCCCTAATCCTAACCCGTACGCTGACACTAACCTGCGCCCTCACACGTACGCTCCCCCGAAAGCGTTGTCGTACCCTCACCTGGACCCTAAACCGTCCCCGTTCCCTAACCCTAACCCTAGCCCGAACCCTATCCCTAACCCCTACCCGAAGCCTTACCCTCACCCGTCCACTAATCCTAACCCGTACGCTGACACTAACCTGCGCCCTCACAGGTACGCTCCCCCTAAAGCGTTGTCGTACCCTCACCTGGACCCTAAACCGTCCCCGTCCCCTAACCCTAACCCTAGCCCGAACCCTAACCCTAACCCTTCCCCGAAGCCTGACCCTCACCCGTCCCCTAATCCTAACCCGTACGCTGACACTAACCCGCGCCCTCACACGTACGCTCCCCCTAAAGCGTTGTCGTACCCTCACCTGGACCCTAAACCGTCCCCGTCCCCTAACCCTAACCCTAGCCTGAACCCTAACCCTAACCCTTCCCCGAAGCCTGACCCTCACCAGTCCCCTAATCCTAACCCGTACGCTGACACTAACCCGCGCCCTCACACGTACGCTCCCCCTAAAGCGTTGTCGTACCCTCACCTGGACCCTAAACCGTCCCCGTCCCCGTCCCCTAACCCTAGCCTGAACCCTAACCCTAACCCTTCCCCGAAGCCTGACGCTCACCCGTCCCCTAATCCTAACCCGTACGCTGACACTAACCTGCGCCCTCACACGTACGCTCCCCCTAAAGCGTTGTCGTACCCTCACCTGGACCCTAAACCGTCCCCGTCCCCTAACCCTAACCCTAGCCCGAACCCTAACCCTAACCCTTCCCCGAAGCCTGACCCTCACCCGTCCCCTAATCCTAACCCGTACGCTGACACTAACCCGCGCCCTCACACGTACGCTCCCCCTAAAGCGTTGTCGTACCCTCACCTGGACCCTAAACCGTCCCCGTCCCCTAATCCTAACCCTCGCCCGAACCCTAACCCTAACCCTTCCCCGAAGCCTGACCCTCACCCGTCCCCTAATCCTAACCCGTACGCTGACACTAACCCGCGCCCTCACACGTACGCTCCCCCTAAAGTGTTGTCGTACCCTCACCTGGACCCTAAACCGTCCCCGTCCCCGTCCCCTAACCCTAGCCCGAACCCTAACCCTAACCCTTCCCCGAAGCCTGACCCTCACCCGTCCCCTAATCCTAACCCGTACGCTGACACTAACCTGCGCCCTCACACGTACGCTCCCCCTAAAGCGTTGTCGTACCCTCACCTGGACCCTAAACCGTCCCCGTCCCCTAACCCTAACCCTAGCCCGAACCCTAACCCTAACACTTCCCCGAAGCCTGACCCTCACCCGTCCCCTAATCCTAACCCGTACGCTGACACTAACCCGCGCCCTCACACCTACGCTCCCCCTAAAGCGTTGTCGTACCCTCACCTGGACCCTAAACCGTCCCCGTCCCCTAATCCTAACCCTCGCCCGAACCCAAACCCTAACCCTTCCCCGAAGCCTGACCCTCACCCGTCCCCTAATCCTAACCCGTACGCTGACACTAACCCGCGCCCTCACACGTACGCTCACCCTAAAGCGTTGTCGTACCCTCACCTGGACCCTAAACCGTCCCCGTCCCCTAACCCTAACCCTAGCCTGAACCCTAACCCTAACCCTTCCCAGAAGCCTGACCCTCACCCGTCCCCTAATCCTAACCCGTACGCTGACACTAACCCGCGCCCTCACACGTACGCTCCCCCTAAAGCGTTGTCGTACCCTCACCTGGACCCTAAACCATCCCCGTCCCCTAACCCTAACCCTAGCCCGAACCCTAACCCTAAACCTTCCCCGAAGCCTGACACTCACCCGTCCCCTAATGCTAACCCGTACGCTGACACTAACCCGCGCCCTCACACGTACGCTCCCCCTAAAGCGTTGTCGTACCCTCACCTGGACCCTAAACCGTCCCCGTCCCCTAACCCTAACCCTAGCCCGAACCCTAACCCTAACCCTTCCCCGAAGCCTGACCCTCACCCGTCCCCTAATCCTAACCCGTACGCTGACACTAACCCGCGCCCTCACACGTACGCTCCCTCTAAAGCGTTGTCGTACCCTCACCTGGACCCTAAACCGTCCCCGTCCCCTAACCCTAACCCTAGCCCGAACCCTAACCCTAACCCTTCCCCGAAGCCTGACCCTCAGCCGTCCCCTAATCCTAACCCGTACGCTGACACTAACCTGCGCCCTCACACGTACGCTCCCCCGAAAGCGTTGTCGTACCCTCACCTGGACCCTAAACCGTCCCCGTTCCCTAACCCTAACCCTAGCCCGAACCCTATCCCTAACCCCTACCCGAAGCCTTACCCTCACCCGTCCACTAATCCTAACCCGTACGCTGACACTAACCTGCGCCCTCACAGGTACGCTCCCCCTAAAGCGTTGTCGTACCCTCACCTGGACCCTAAACCGTCCCCGTCCCCTAACCCTAACCCTAGCCCGAACCCTAACCCTAACCCTTCCCCGAAGCCTGACCCTCACCCGTCCCCTAATCCTAACCCGTACGCTGACACTAACCCGCGCCCTCACACGTACGCTCCCCCTAAAGCGTTGTCGTACCCTCACCTGGACCCTAAACCGTCCCCGTCCCCTAACCCTAACCCTAGCCTGAACCCTAACCCTAACCCTTCCCCGAAGCCTGACCCTCACCAGTCCCCTAATCCTAACCCGTACGCTGACACTAACCCGCGCCCTCACACGTACGCTCCCCCTAAAGCGTTGTCGTACCCTCACCTGGACCCTAAACCGTCCCCGTCCCCGTCCCCTAACCCTAGCCTGAACCCTAACCCTAACCCTTCCCCGAAGCCTGACGCTCACCCGTCCCCTAATCCTAACCCGTACGCTGACACTAACCTGCGCCCTCACACGTACGCTCCCCCTAAAGCGTTGTCGTACCCTCACCTGGACCCTAAACCGTCCCCGTCCCCTAACCCTAACCCTAGCCCGAACCCTAACCCTAACCCTTCCCCGAAGTCTGACCCTCACCCGTCCCCTAATCCTAACCCGTACGCTGACACTAACCCGCGCCCTCACACGTACGCTCCCCCTAAAGCGTTGTCGTACCCTCACCTGGACCCTAAACCGTCCCCGTCCCCTAATCCTAACCCTCGCCCGAACCCTAACCCTAACCCTTCCCCGAAGCCTGACCCTCACCCGTCCCCTAATCCTAACCCGTACGCTGACACTAACCCGCGCCCTCACACGTACGCTCCCCCTAAAGCGTTGTCGTACCCTCACCTGGACCCTAAACCGTCCCCGTCCCCTAACGCTAACCCTAGCCTGAACCCTAACCCTAACCCTTCCCCGAAGCCTGACCCTCACCCGTCCCCTAATCCTAACCCGTACGCTGACACTAAGCCGCGCCCTCACACGTACCCTCCCCCTAAACCGTTGTCGTACCCTCACCTGGACCCTAAACCGTCCCCGTCCCCTAACCTTAACCCTAGCCCGAACCCTAGCCTTAACCCTTCCCCGAAGCCTGACCCTCACCCGTCCCCTAATCCTAACCCGTACGCTGACACGAACCCGCGCCCTCACACGTACGCTCCCCCAGAGCGTTGTCGTACCCTCACGTGGACCCTAAAACGTCCCCGTCCCCTAACCCTAACCCTAGCCCGAACCCTAACCCTACACTTCCCCGAAGCCTGACCCTCAGCCGTCCACTAATCCTAACCCGTACGCTGACACTAACCCGCGCCCTCACACGTACACTCCCCCTAGAGCGTTGTCGTACCCTCACCTGGACCCTAAACCGTCCCCGTCCCCTAACCCTAACCCTAGCCCGAACCCTAAACCTAACTCTTCCCCGAAGCCTGACCCTCAGCCGTCCCCTAATCCTAACCCGTACGCTGACACTAACCCACGCCCTCACACGTACGCTCCCCCTAGAGCGTTGTCGTACCCTTACCTGGACCCTAAACCCTCCCCGTCCCCTAACCCTAACCCTAGCCCGAACCCTAACCCTAACCCTTCCCCGAAGCCTGACCCTCACCCGTCCCCTAATCCTAACCCGTACGCTGACACTAACCCGCGCCCTCACACGTACGCTCCCCCTAAAGCGTTGTCGTACCCTGACCAGGACCCTAAGCCGTCCCCGTCCCCTAACCCTAACCCTAGCCCGAACCCTAACCCTAACCCTTCCCCGAAGCCTGACCCTCACCCGTCCCCTAATCCTAACCCGTACGCTGTCACTAACCCGCGCCCTCACACGTACGCTCCCCCTAAAGCGTTGTCGTACCCTCACCTGGACCCTAAACCGTCCCCGTCCCCTAACCCTAACCCTAGCCCGAACCCTAACCCTAACCCTTCCCCGAAGCCTGACCCTCACCCGTCCCCTAATCCTAACCCGTACGCTGACACTAACCCGCGCCCTCACACGTACGCTCCCCCTAAAGCGTTGTCGTACCCTCACCTGGACCCTAAACCGTCCCCGTCCCCTAACCCTAACCCTAGCCCGAACCCTAACCCTAAGCCTTCCCCGAAGCCAGACCCTCACCCGTCCCCTAATCGTAACCCGTACGCTGACACTAACCCGCGCCCTCACCCGTACGCTCCCCCTAAAGTGTTGTCGTACCCTCACCTGGACCCTAAACCGTCCCCGTTCCCTAACCCTAACCCTAGCCCGAACCCTAACCCTAACACTTCCCCAAAGCCTGACCCTCACCCGTCCCCTAATCCTAACCCGTACGCTGACACTAACCCGCGCCCTCACACGTACGCTCCCCCTAAAGCGTTGTCGTACCCTCACCTGGACCCTAAACCGTCCCCGTCCCCTAACCCTAACCCTAGCCCGAACCCTAACCCTAACCCTTCCCCGAAGCCTGACCCTCACCCGTCCCCTAATCCTAACCCGTACGCTGACACTAACCCGCGCCCTCACACGTACGCTCCCCCTAAAGCGTTGTCGTACCCTCACCTGGACCCTAAACCGTCCCCGTCCCCTAATCCTAACCCTCGCCCGAACCCTAACCCTAACCCTTCCCCGAAGCCTGACCCTCACCCGTCCCCTAATCCTAACCCGTACGCTGACACTAACCCGTGCCCTCACACGTACGCTCCCCCGAAAGCGTTGTCGTACCCTCACCTGGACCCTAAACCGTCCCCGTCCCCTAACCCTAACCCTAGCCCGAACCCTAACCCTAACCCTTCCCCGAAGCCTGACCCTCACCCGTCCCCTAATCCTAACCCGTACGCTGACAGTAACCCGCGCCCTCACACGTACACTCCCCCTAAAGCGTTGTCGTACCCTCACCTGGACCCTAAACCGTCCCCGTCCCCTAATCCTAACCCTAGCCCGAACCCTAACCCTAAACCTTCCCCGAAGCCTGACCCTCACCCGTCCCCTAATCCTAACCCGTACGCTGATACTAACCCGCGCCCTCACACGTACGCTCCCCCTAAAGCGTTGTCGTACCCTCACCTGGACCCTAAACCGTCCCCGTCCCCTAATCCTAACCCTAGCCCGAACCCTAACCCTAACCCTTCCCCGAAGTCTGACCCTCACCCGTCCCCTAATCCTAAACCGTACGCTGACACTAACCCGCGCCCTCACACGTACGCTCCCCCTAAAGCGTTGTCGTACCCTCACCTGGACCCTAAACCGTCCCCGTCCCCTAACCCTAACCCTAGCCCGAACCCTAACCCTAAACCTTCCCCGAAGCCTGACCCTCACCCGTCCCCTAATGCTAACCCGTACGCTGACACTAACCCGCGCCCTCACACGTACGCTCCCCCTAAAGCGTTGTCGTACCCTCACCTGGACCCTAAACCGTCCCCGTCCCCTAACCCTAACCCTAGCCCGAACCCTAACCCTAACCCTTCCCCGAAGCCTGACCCTCACCCGTCCCCTAATCCTAACCCGTACGCTGACACTAACCCGCGCCCTCACACGTACGCTCCCCCTAAAGCGTTGTCGTACCCTCACCTGGACCCTAAACCGTCCCCGTCCCCTAACCCTAACCCTAGCCCGAACCCTAACCCTAAACCTTCCCCGAAGCCTGACCCTCACCCGTCCCCTAATGCTAACCCGTACGCTGACACTAACCCGCGCCCTCACACGTACGCTCCCCCTAAAGCGTTGTCGTACCCTCACCTGGACCCTAAACCGTCCCCGTCCCCTAACCCTAACCCTAGCCCGAACCCTAACCCTAAACCTTCCCCGAAGCCTGACCCTCACCCGTCCCCTAATGCTAACCCGTACGCTGACACTAACCCGCGCCCTCACACGTACGCTCCCCCTAAAGCGTTGTCGTACCCTCACCTGGACCCTAAACCGTCCCCGTCCCCTAACCCTAACCCTAGCCCGAACCCTAACCCTAACCCTTCCCCGAAGCCTGACCCTCACCCGTCCCCTAATCCTAACCCGTACGCTGACACTAACCCGCGCCCTCACACGTACGCTCCCCCTAAAGCGTTGTCGTACCCTCACCTGGACCCTAAACCGTCCCCGTCCCCTAACCCTAACCCTAGCCCGAACCCTAACCCTAAACCTTCCCCGAAGCCTGACCCTCACCCGTCCCCTAATGCTAACCCGTACGCTGACACTAACCCGCGCCCTCACACGTACGCTCCCCCTAAAGCGTTGTCGTACCCTCACCTGGACCCTAAACCGTCCCCGTCCCCTAACCCTAACCCTAGCCCGAACCCTAACCCTAACCCTTCCCCGAAGCCTGACCCTCACCCGTCCCCTAATCCTAACCCGTACGCTGACACTAACCCGCACCCTCACACGTACGCTCCCCCTAAAGCGTTGTCGTACCCTCACCTGGACCCTAAACCGTCCCCGTCCCCTAACCCTAACCCTAGCCCGAACCCTAACCCTAACACTTCCCCGAAGCCTGACCCTCACCCGTCCCCTAATCCTAACCCGTACGCTGACACTAACCTGCGCCCTCACACGTACGCTCACCCGAAAGCGTTGTCGTACCCTCACCTGGATCCTAAACCGTCCCCGTTCCCTAACCCTAACCCTAGCCCGAACCCTATCCCTAACTCCTACCCGAAGCCTTACCCTCACCCGTCCACTAATCCTAACCCGTACGCTGACACTAACCCGCGCCCTCACACGTACGCTCCCCCTAAAGCGTTGTCGTACCCTCACCTGGACCCTAAACCGTCCCCATCCCCTAACCCTAACCCTAGCCCGAACCCTAACCCTAACCCTTCCCCGAAGCCTGACCCTCACCCGTCCCCTAATCCTAACCCGTACGCTGACACTAACCCGCGCCCTCACACGTACGCTCCCCCTAAAGCGTTGTCGTACCCTCACCTGGACCCTAAACCGTCCCCGTCCCCTAACCCTAACCCTAGCCTGAACCCTAACCCTAACCCATCCCCGAAGCCTGACCCTCACCCGTGCCCTAATCCTAACCCGTACGCTGACACTAACCCGCGCCCTCACACGTACGCTCCCCCTAAAGCGTTGTCGTACCCTCACCTGGACCCTAAACCGTCCCCGTCCCCGTCCCCTAACCCTAGCCCGAACCCTAACCCTAACCCTTCCCCGAAGCCTGACCCTCACCCGTCCCCTAATCCTAACCCGTACGCTGACACTAACCTGCGCCCTCACACGTACGCTCCCCCTAAAGCGTTGTCGTACCCTCACCTGGACCCTAAACCGTCCCCGTCCCCTAACCCTATCCCTAGCCCGAACCCTAACCCTAACACTTCCCCGAAGCCTGACCCTCACCCGTCCCCTAATCCTAACCCGTACGCTGACACTAACCCGCGCCCTCACACCTACGCTCCCCCTAAAGCGTTGTCGTACCCTCACCTGGACCCTAAACCGTCCCCGTCCCCTAATCCTAACCCTCGCCCGAACCCAAACCCTAACCCTTCCCCGAAGCCTGACCCTCACCCGTCCCCTAATCCTAACCCGTACGCTGACACTAACCCGCGCCCTCACACGTACGCTCCCCCTAAAGCGTTGTCGTACCCTCACCTGGACCCTAAACCGTCCCCGTCCCCTAACCCTAACCCTAGCCTGAACCCTAACCCTAACCCTTCCCAGAAGCCTGACCCTCACCCGTCCCCTAATCCTAACCCGTACGCTGACACTAACCCGCGCCCTCACACGTACGCTCCCCCTAAAGCGTTGTCGTACCCTCACCTGGACCCTAAACCATCCCCGTCCCCTAACCCTAACCCTAGCCCGAACCCTAACCCTAAACCTTCCCCGAAGCCTGACCCTCACCCGTCCCCTAATGCTAACCCGTACGCTGACACTAACCCGCGCCCTCACACGTACGCTCCCCCTAAAGCGTTGTCGTACCCTCACCTGGACCCTAAACCGTCCCCGTCCCCTAACCCTAACCCTAGCCCGAACCCTAACCCTAACACTTCCCCGAAGCCTGACCCTCACCCGTCCCCTAATCCTAACCCGTACGCTGACACTAACCCGCGCCCTCACACGTACGCTCCCCCTAAAGCGTTGTCGTACCCTCACCTGGACCCTAAACCGTCCCCGTCCCCTAACCCTAACCCTAGCCCGAACCCTAACCCTAACCCTTCCCCGAAGCCTGACCCTCAGCCGTCCCCTAATCCTAACCCGTACGCTGACACTAACCTGCGCCCTCACACGTACGCTCCCCCGAAAGCGTTGTCGTACCCTCACCTGGACCCTAAACCGTCCCCGTTCCCTAACCCTAACCCTAGCCCGAACCCTATCCCTAACTCCTACCCGAAGCCTTACCCTCACCCGTCCACTAATCCTAACCCGTACGCTGACACTAACCCGCGCCCTCACACGTACGCTCCCCCTAAAGCGTTGTCGTACCCTCACCTGGACCCTAAACCGTCCCCGTCCCCTAACCCTAACCCTAGCCCGAACCCTAACCCTAACCCTTCCCCGAAGCCTGACCCTCACCCGTCCCCTAATCCTAACCCGTACGCTGACACTAACCCGCGCCCTCACACGTACGCTCCCCCTAAAGCGTTGTCGTACCCTCACCTGGACCCTAAACCGTCCCCGTCCCCTAACCCTAACCCTAGCCTGAACCCTAACCCTAACCCATCCCCGAAGCCTGACCCTCACCCGTGCCCTAATCCTAACCCGTACGCTGACACTAACCCGCGCCCTCACACGTACGCTCCCCCTAAAGCGTTGTCGTACCCTCACCTGGACCCTAAACCGTCCCCGTCCCCGTCCCCTAACCCTAGCCCGAACCCTAACCCTAACCCTTCCCCGAAGCCTGACCCTCACCCGTCCCCTAATCCTAACCCGTACGCTGACACTAACCTGCGCCCTCACACGTACGCTCCCCCTAAAGCGTTGTCGTACCCTCACCTGGACCCTAAACCGTCCCCGTCCCCTAACCCTATCCCTAGCCCGAACCCTAACCCTAACACTTCCCCGAAGCCTGACCCTCACCCGTCCCCTAATCCTAACCCGTACGCTGACACTAACCCGCGCCCTCACACCTACGCTCCCCCTAAAGCGTTGTCGTACCCTCACCTGGACCCTAAACCGTCCCCGTCCCCTAATCCTAACCCTCGCCCGAACCCAAACCCTAACCCTTCCCCGAAGCCTGACCCTCACCCGTCCCCTAATCCTAACCCGTACGCTGACACTAACCCGCGCCCTCACACGTACGCTCCCCCTAAAGCGTTGTCGTACCCTCACCTGGACCCTAAACCGTCCCCGTCCCCTAACCCTAACCCTAGCCTGAACCCTAACCCTAACCCTTCCCAGAAGCCTGACCCTCACCCGTCCCCTAATCCTAACCCGTACGCTGACACTAACCCGCGCCCTCACACGTACGCTCCCCCTAAAGCGTTGTCGTACCCTCACCTGGACCCTAAACCATCCCCGTCCCCTAACCCTAACCCTAGCCCGAACCCTAACCCTAAACCTTCCCCGAAGCCTGACCCTCACCCGTCCCCTAATGCTAACCCGTACGCTGACACTAACCCGCGCCCTCACACGTACGCTCCCCCTAAAGCGTTGTCGTACCCTCACCTGGACCCTAAACCGTCCCCGTCCCCTAACCCTAACCCTAGCCCGAACCCTAACCCTAACACTTCCCCGAAGCCTGACCCTCACCCGTCCCCTAATCCTAACCCGTACGCTGACACTAACCCGCGCCCTCACACGTACGCTCCCCCTAAAGCGTTGTCGTACCCTCACCTGGACCCTAAACCGTCCCCGTCCCCTAACCCTAACCCTAGCCCGAACCCTAACCCTAACCCTTCCCCGAAGCCTGACCCTCAGCCGTCCCCTAATCCTAACCCGTACGCTGACACTAACCTGCGCCCTCACACGTACGCTCCCCCGAAAGCGTTGTCGTACCCTCACCTGGACCCTAAACCGTCCCCGTTCCCTAACCCTAACCCTAGCCCGAACCCTATCCCTAACTCCTACCCGAAGCCTTACCCTCACCCGTCCACTAATCCTAACCCGTACGCTGACACTAACCCGCGCCCTCACACGTACGCTCCCCCTAAAGCGTTGTCGTACCCTCACCTGGACCCTAAACCGTCCCCGTCCCCTAACCCTAACCCTAGCCCGAACCCTAACCCTAACCCTTCCCCGAAGCCTGACCCTCACCCGTCCCCTAATCCTAACCCGTACGCTGACACTAACCCGCGCCCTCACACGTACGCTCCCCCTAAAGCGTTGTCGTACCCTCACCTGGACCCTAAACCGTCCCCGTCCCCTAACCCTAACCCTAGCCTGAACCCTAACCCTAACCCATCCCCGAAGCCTGACCCTCACCCGTGCCCTAATCCTAACCCGTACGCTGACACTAACCCGCGCCCTCACACGTACGCTCCCCCTAAAGCGTTGTCGTACCCTCACCTGGACCCTAAACCGTCCCCGTCCCCGTCCCCTAACCCTAGCCCGAACCCTAACCCTAACCCTTCCCCGAAGCCTGACCCTCACCCGTCCCCTAATCCTAACCCGTACGCTGACACTAACCTGCGCCCTCACACGTACGCTCCCCCTAAAGCGTTGTCGTACCCTCACCTGGACCCTAAACCGTCCCCGTCCCCTAACCCTATCCCTAGCCCGAACCCTAACCCTAACACTTCCCCGAAGCCTGACCCTCACCCGTCCCCTAATCCTAACCCGTACGCTGACACTAACCCGCGCCCTCACACCTACGCTCCCCCTAAAGCGTTGTCGTACCCTCACCTGGACCCTAAACCGTCCCCGTCCCCTAATCCTAACCCTCGCCCGAACCCAAACCCTAACCCTTCCCCGAAGCCTGACCCTCACCCGTCCCCTAATCCTAACCCGTACGCTGACACTAACCCGCGCCCTCACACGTACGCTCCCCCTAAAGCGTTGTCGTACCCTCACCTGGACCCTAAACCGTCCCCGTCCCCTAACCCTAACCCTAGCCTGAACCCTAACCCTAACCCTTCCCAGAAGCCTGACCCTCACCCGTCCCCTAATCCTAACCCGTACGCTGACACTAACCCGCGCCCTCACACGTACGCTCCCCCTAAAGCGTTGTCGTACCCTCACCTGGACCCTAAACCATCCCCGTCCCCTAACCCTAACCCTAGCCCGAACCCTAACCCTAAACCTTCCCCGAAGCCTGACCCTCACCCGTCCCCTAATGCTAACCCGTACGCTGACACTAACCCGCGCCCTCACACGTACGCTCCCCCTAAAGCGTTGTCGTACCCTCACCTGGACCCTAAACCGTCCCCGTCCCCTAACCCTAACCCTAGCCCGAACCCTAACCCTAACACTTCCCCGAAGCCTGACCCTCACCCGTCCCCTAATCCTAACCCGTACGCTGACACTAACCCGCGCCCTCACACGTACGCTCCCCCTAAAGCGTTGTCGTACCCTCACCTGGACCCTAAACCGTCCCCGTCCCCTAACCCTAACCCTAGCCCGAACCCTAACCCTAACCCTTCCCCGAAGCCTGACCCTCAGCCGTCCCCTAATCCTAACCCGTACGCTGACACTAACCTGCGCCCTCACACGTACGCTCCCCCGAAAGCGTTGTCGTACCCTCACCTGGACCCTAAACCGTCCCCGTTCCCTAACCCTAACCCTAGCCCGAACCCTATCCCTAACTCCTACCCGAAGCCTTACCCTCACCCGTCCACTAATCCTAACCCGTACGCTGACACTAACCCGCGCCCTCACACGTACGCTCCCCCTAAAGCGTTGTCGTACCCTCACCTGGACCCTAAACCGTCCCCGTCCCCTAACCCTAACCCTAGCCCGAACCCTAACCCTAACCCTTCCCCGAAGCCTGACCCTCACCCGTCCCCTAATCCTAACCCGTACGCTGACACTAACCCGCGCCCTCACACGTACGCTCCCCCTAAAGCGTTGTCGTACCCTCACCTGGACCCTAAACCGTCCCCGTCCCCTAACCCTAACCCTAGCCTGAACCCTAACCCTAACCCATCCCCGAAGCCTGACCCTCACCCGTGCCCTAATCCTAACCCGTACGCTGACACTAACCCGCGCCCTCACACGTACGCTCCCCCTAAAGCGTTGTCGTACCCTCACCTGGACCCTAAACCGTCCCCGTCCCCGTCCCCTAACCCTAGCCCGAACCCTAACCCTAACCCTTCCCCGAAGCCTGACCCTCACCCGTCCCCTAATCCTAACCCGTACGCTGACACTAACCTGCGCCCTCACACGTACGCTCCCCCTAAAGCGTTGTCGTACCCTCACCTGGACCCTAAACCGTCCCCGTCCCCTAACCCTATCCCTAGCCCGAACCCTAACCCTAACACTTCCCCGAAGCCTGACCCTCACCCGTCCCCTAATCCTAACCCGTACGCTGACACTAACCCGCGCCCTCACACCTACGCTCCCCCTAAAGCGTTGTCGTACCCTCACCTGGACCCTAAACCGTCCCCGTCCCCTAATCCTAACCCTCGCCCGAACCCAAACCCTAACCCTTCCCCGAAGCCTGACCCTCACCCGTCCCCTAATCCTAACCCGTACGCTGACACTAACCCGCGCCCTCACACGTACGCTCCCCCTAAAGCGTTGTCGTACCCTCACCTGGACCCTAAACCGTCCCCGTCCCCTAACCCTAACCCTAGCCTGAACCCTAACCCTAACCCTTCCCAGAAGCCTGACCCTCACCCGTCCCCTAATCCTAACCCGTACGCTGACACTAACCCGCGCCCTCACACGTACGCTCCCCCTAAAGCGTTGTCGTACCCTCACCTGGACCCTAAACCATCCCCGTCCCCTAACCCTAACCCTAGCCCGAACCCTAACCCTAAACCTTCCCCGAAGCCTGACCCTCACCCGTCCCCTAATGCTAACCCGTACGCTGACACTAACCCGCGCCCTCACACGTACGCTCCCCCTAAAGCGTTGTCGTACCCTCACCTGGACCCTAAACCGTCCCCGTCCCCTAACCCTAACCCTAGCCCGAACCCTAACCCTAACACTTCCCCGAAGCCTGACCCTCACCCGTCCCCTAATCCTAACCCGTACGCTGACACTAACCCGCGCCCTCACACGTACGCTCCCCCTAAAGCGTTGTCGTACCCTCACCTGGACCCTAAACCGTCCCCGTCCCCTAACCCTAACCCTAGCCCGAACCCTAACCCTAACCCTTCCCCGAAGCCTGACCCTCAGCCGTCCCCTAATCCTAACCCGTACGCTGACACTAACCTGCGCCCTCACACGTACGCTCCCCCGAAAGCGTTGTCGTACCCTCACCTGGACCCTAAACCGTCCCCGTTCCCTAACCCTAACCCTAGCCCGAACCCTATCCCTAACTCCTACCCGAAGCCTTACCCTCACCCGTCCACTAATCCTAACCCGTACGCTGACACTAACCCGCGCCCTCACACGTACGCTCCCCCTAAAGCGTTGTCGTACCCTCACCTGGACCCTAAACCGTCCCCGTCCCCTAACCCTAACCCTAGCCCGAACCCTAACCCTAACCCTTCCCCGAAGCCTGACCCTCACCCGTCCCCTAATCCTAACCCGTACGCTGACACTAACCCGCGCCCTCACACGTACGCTCCCCCTAAAGCGTTGTCGTACCCTCACCTGGACCCTAAACCGTCCCCGTCCCCTAACCCTAACCCTAGCCTGAACCCTAACCCTAACCCATCCCCGAAGCCTGACCCTCACCCGTGCCCTAATCCTAACCCGTACGCTGACACTAACCCGCGCCCTCACACGTACGCTCCCCCTAAAGCGTTGTCGTACCCTCACCTGGACCCTAAACCGTCCCCGTCCCCGTCCCCTAACCCTAGCCCGAACCCTAACCCTAACCCTTCCCCGAAGCCTGACCCTCACCCGTCCCCTAATCCTAACCCGTACGCTGACACTAACCTGCGCCCTCACACGTACGCTCCCCCTAAAGCGTTGTCGTACCCTCACCTGGACCCTAAACCGTCCCCGTCCCCTAACCCTATCCCTAGCCCGAACCCTAACCCTAACACTTCCCCGAAGCCTGACCCTCACCCGTCCCCTAATCCTAACCCGTACGCTGACACTAACCCGCGCCCTCACACCTACGCTCCCCCTAAAGCGTTGTCGTACCCTCACCTGGACCCTAAACCGTCCCCGTCCCCTAATCCTAACCCTCGCCCGAACCCAAACCCTAACCCTTCCCCGAAGCCTGACCCTCACCCGTCCCCTAATCCTAACCCGTACGCTGACACTAACCCGCGCCCTCACACGTACGCTCCCCCTAAAGCGTTGTCGTACCCTCACCTGGACCCTAAACCGTCCCCGTCCCCTAACCCTAACCCTAGCCTGAACCCTAACCCTAACCCTTCCCAGAAGCCTGACCCTCACCCGTCCCCTAATCCTAACCCGTACGCTGACACTAACCCGCGCCCTCACACGTACGCTCCCCCTAAAGCGTTGTCGTACCCTCACCTGGACCCTAAACCATCCCCGTCCCCTAACCCTAACCCTAGCCCGAACCCTAACCCTAAACCTTCCCCGAAGCCTGACCCTCACCCGTCCCCTAATGCTAACCCGTACGCTGACACTAACCCGCGCCCTCACACGTACGCTCCCCCTAAAGCGTTGTCGTACCCTCACCTGGACCCTAAACCGTCCCCGTCCCCTAACCCTAACCCTAGCCCGAACCCTAACCCTAACACTTCCCCGAAGCCTGACCCTCACCCGTCCCCTAATCCTAACCCGTACGCTGACACTAACCCGCGCCCTCACACGTACGCTCCCCCTAAAGCGTTGTCGTACCCTCACCTGGACCCTAAACCGTCCCCGTCCCCTAACCCTAACCCTAGCCCGAACCCTAACCCTAACCCTTCCCCGAAGCCTGACCCTCAGCCGTCCCCTAATCCTAACCCGTACGCTGACACTAACCTGCGCCCTCACACGTACGCTCCCCCGAAAGCGTTGTCGTACCCTCACCTGGACCCTAAACCGTCCCCGTTCCCTAACCCTAACCCTAGCCCGAACCCTATCCCTAACCCCTACCCGAAGCCTTACCCTCACCCTTCCACTAATCCTAACCCGTACGCTGACACTAACCTGCGCCCTCACACGTACGCTCCCCCTAAAGCGTTGTCGTACCCTCACCTGGACCCTAAACCGTCCCCGTCCCCTAACCCTAACCCTAGCCCGAACCCTAACCCTAACCCTTCCCCGAAGCCTGACCCTCACCCGTCCCCTAATCCTAACCCGTACGCTGACACTAACCCGCGCCCTCACACGTACGCTCCCCCTAAAGCGTTGTCTTACCCTCACCTGGACCCTAAACCGTCCCCGTCCCCTAACCCTAACCCTAGCCTGAACCCTAACCCTAACCCTTCCCCGAAGCCTGACCCTCACCAGTCCCCTAATCCTAACCCGTACGCTGACACTAACCCGCGCCCTCACACGTACGCTCCCCCTAAAGCGTTGTCGTACCCTCACCTGGACCCTAAACCGTCCCCGTCCCCGTCCCCTAACCCTAGCCTGAACCCTAACCCTAACCCTTCCCCGAAGCCTGACACTCACCCGTCCCCTAATCCTAACCCGTACGCTGACACTAACCCGCGCCCTCACACGTACGCTCCCCCTAAAGCGTTGTCGTACCCTCACCTGGACCCTAAACCGTCCCCGTCCCCTAACCCTAACCCTAGCCCGAACCCTAACCCTAACCCTTCCCCGAAGCCTGACCCTCACCCGTCCCCTAATCCTAACCCGTACGCTGACACTAACCCGCGCCCTCACACGTACGCTCCCCCTAAAGCGTTGTCGTACCCTCACCTGGACCCTAAACCGTCCCCGTCCCCTAACCCTAACCCTAGCCCGAACCCTAACCCTAAACCTTCCCCGAAGCCTGACCCTCACCCGTCCCCTAATGCTAACCCGTACGCTGACACTAACCCGCGCCCTCACACGTACGCTCCCCCTAAAGCGTTGTCGTACCCTCACCTGGACCCTAAACCGTCCCCGTCCCCTAACCCTAACCCTAGCCCGAACCCTAACCCTAACCCTTCCCCGAAGCCTGACCCTCACCCGTCCCCTAATCCTAACCCGTACGCTGACACTAACCCGCACCCTCACACGTACGCTCCCCCTAAAGCGTTGTCGTACCCTCACCTGGACCCTAAACCGTCCCCGTCCCCTAACCCTAACCCTAGCCCGAACCCTAACCCTAACACTTCCCCGAAGCCTGACCCTCACCCGTCCCCTAATCCTAACCCGTACGCTGACACTAACCTGCGCCCTCACACGTACGCTCACCCGAAAGCGTTGTCGTACCCTCACCTGGATCCTAAACCGTCCCCGTTCCCTAACCCTAACCCTAGCCCGAACCCTATCCCTAACTCCTACCCGAAGCCTTACCCTCACCCGTCCACTAATCCTAACCCGTACGCTGACACTAACCCGCGCCCTCACACGTACGCTCCCCCTAAAGCGTTGTCGTACCCTCACCTGGACCCTAAACCGTCCCCGTCCCCTAACCCTAACCCTAGCCCGAACCCTAACCCTAACCCTTCCCCGAAGCCTGACCCTCACCCGTCCCCTAATCCTAACCCGTACGCTGACACTAACCCGCGCCCTCACACCTACGCTCCCCCTAAAGCGTTGTCGTACCCTCACCTGGACCCTAAACCGTCCCCGTCCCCTAACCCTAACCCTAGCCTGAACCCTAACCCTAACCCATCCCCGAAGCCTGACCCTCACCCGTGCCCTAATCCTAACCCGTACGCTGACACTAACCCGCGCCCTCACACGTACGCTCCCCCTAAAGCGTTGTCGTACCCTCACCTGGACCCTAAACCGTCCCCGTCCCCGTCCCCTAACCCTAGCCCGAACCCTAACCCTAACCCTTCCCCGAAGCCTGACCCTCACCCGTCCCCTAATCCTAACCCGTACGCTGACACTAACCTGCGCCCTCACACGTACGCTCCCCCTAAAGCGTTGTCGTACCCTCACCTGGACCCTAAACCGTCCCCGTCCCCTAACCCTAACCCTAGCCCGAACCCTAACCCTAACACTTCCCCGAAGCCTGACCCTCACCCGTCCCCTAATCCTAACCCGTACGCTGACACTAACCCGCGCCCTCACACCTACGCTCCCCCTAAAGCGTTGTCGTACCCTCACCTGGACCCTAAACCGTCCCCGTCCCCTAATCCTAACCCTCGCCCGAACCCAAACCCTAACCCTTCCCCGAAGCCTGACCCTCACCCGTCCCCTAATCCTAACCCGTACGCTGACACTAACCCGCGCCCTCACACGTACGCTCCCCCTAAAGCGTTGTCGTACCCTCACCTGGACCCTAAACCGTCCCCGTCCCCTAACCCTAACCCTAGCCTGAACCCTAACCCTAACCCTTCCCAGAAGCCTGACCCTCACCCGTCCCCTAATCCTAACCCGTACGCTGACACTAACCCGCGCCCTCACACGTACGCTCCCCCTAAAGCGTTGTCGTACCCTCACCTGGACCCTAAACCATCCCCGTCCCCTAACCCTAACCCTAGCCCGAACCCTAACCCTAAACCTTCCCCGAAGCCTGACCCTCACCCGTCCCCTAATGCTAACCCGTACGCTGACACTAACCCGCGCCCTCACACGTACGCTCCCCCTAAAGCGTTGTCGTACCCTCACCTGGACCCTAAACCGTCCCCGTCCCCTAACCCTAACCCTAGCCCGAACCCTAACCCTAACACTTCCCCGAAGCCTGACCCTCACCCGTCCCCTAATCCTAACCCGTACGCTGACACTAACCCGCGCCCTCACACGTACGCTCCCCCTAAAGCGTTGTCGTACCCTCACCTGGACCCTAAACCGTCCCCGTCCCCTAACCCTAACCCTAGCCCGAACCCTAACCCTAACCCTTCCCCGAAGCCTGACCCTCAGCCGTCCCCTAATCCTAACCCGTACGCTGACACTAACCTGCGCCCTCACACGTACGCTCCCCCGAAAGCGTTGTCGTACCCTCACCTGGACCCTAAACCGTCCCCGTTCCCTAACCCTAACCCTAGCCCGAACCCTATCCCTAACCCCTACCCGAAGCCTTACCCTCACCCTTCCACTAATCCTAACCCGTACGCTGACACTAACCTGCGCCCTCACACGTACGCTCCCCCTAAAGCGTTGTCGTACCCTCACCTGGACCCTAAACCGTCCCCGTCCCCTAACCCTAACCCTAGCCCGAACCCTAACCCTAACCCTTCCCCGAAGCCTGACCCTCACCCGTCCCCTAATCCTAACCCGTACGCTGACACTAACCCGCGCCCTCACACGTACGCTCCCCCTAAAGCGTTGTCTTACCCTCACCTGGACCCTAAACCGTCCCCGTCCCCTAACCCTAACCCTAGCCTGAACCCTAACCCTAACCCTTCCCCGAAGCCTGACCCTCACCAGTCCCCTAATCCTAACCCGTACGCTGACACTAACCCGCGCCCTCACACGTACGCTCCCCCTAAAGCGTTGTCGTACCCTCACCTGGACCCTAAACCGTCCCCGTCCCCGTCCCCTAACCCTAGCCTGAACCCTAACCCTAACCCTTCCCCGAAGCCTGACACTCACCCGTCCCCTAATCCTAACCCGTACGCTGACACTAACCCGCGCCCTCACACGTACGCTCCCCCTAAAGCGTTGTCGTACCCTCACCTGGACCCTAAACCGTCCCCGTCCCCTAATCCTAACCCTCGCCCGAACCCTAACCCTAACCCTTCCCCGAAGCCTGACCCTCACCCGTCCCCTAATCCTAACCCGTACGCTGACACTAACCCGTGCCCTCACACGTACGCTCCCCCGAAAGCGTTGTCGTACCCTCACCTGGACCCTAAACCGTCCCCGTCCCCTAACCCTAACCCTAGCCCGAACCCTAACCCTAACCCTTCCCCGAAGCCTGACCCTCACCCGTCCCCTAATCCTAACCCGTACGCTGACAGTAACCCGCGCCCTCACACGTACACTCCCCCTAAAGCGTTGTCGTACCCTCACCTGGACCCTAAACCGTCCCCGTCCCCTAATCCTAACCCTAGCCCGAACCCTAACCCTAAACCTTCCCCGAAGCCTGACCCTCACCCGTCCCCTAATCCTAACCCGTACGCTGATACTAACCCGCGCCCTCACACGTACGCTCCCCCTAAAGCGTTGTCGTACCCTCACCTGGACCCTAAACCGTCCCCGTCCCCTAATCCTAACCCTAGCCCGAACCCTAACCCTAACCCTTCCGCGAAGTCTGACCCTCACCCGTCCCCTAATCCTAAACCGTACGCTGACACTAACCCGCGCCCTCACACGTACGCTCCCCCTAAAGCGTTGTCGTACCCTCACCTGGACCCTAAACCGTCCCCGTCCCCTAACCCTAACCCTAGCCCGAACCCTAACCCTAAACCTTCCCCGAAGCCTGACCCTCACCCGTCCCCTAATGCTAACCCGTACGCTGACACTAACCCGCGCCCTCACACGTACGCTCCCCCTAAAGCGTTGTCGTACCCTCACCTGGACCCTAAACCATCCCCGTCCCCTAACCCTAACCCTAGCCCGAACCCTAACCCTAACCCTTTCCCGAAGCCTGACCCTCACCCGTCCCCTAATCCTAACCCGTACGCTGACACTAACCCGCGCCCTCACACGTACGCTCCCCCTAAAGCGTTGTCGTACCCTCACCTGGACCCTAAACCGTCCCCGTCCCCTAACCCTAACCCTAGCCTGAACCCTAACCCTAACCCTTCCCCGAAGCCTGACCCTCACCCGTCCCCTAATCCTAACCCGAAAGCTGACACTAACCCGCGCCCTCACACGTACGCTCCCCCTAAAGCGTTGTCGTACCCTCACCTGGACCCTAAACCGTCCCCGTCCCCTAACCCTAACCCTAGCCCGAACCCTAACCCTAACCCTTCCCCGAAGCCTGACCCTCACCCGTCCCCTAATCCTAACCCGTACGCTGACACTAACCCGCGCCCTCACACGTACGCTCCCCCTAAAGCGTTGTCGTACCCTCACCTGGACCCTAAACCGTCCCCGTCCCCTAACCCTAACCCTAGCCCGAACCCTAACCCTAAACCTTCCCCGAAGCCTGACCCTCACCCGTCCCCTAATGCTAACCCGTACGCTGACACTAACCCGCGCCCTCACACGTACGCTCCCCCTAAAGCGTTGTCGTACCCTCACCTGGACCCTAAACCGTCCCCGTCCCCTAACCCTAACCCTAGCCCGAACCCTAACCCTAACCCTTCCCCGAAGCCTGACCCTCACCCGTCCCCTAATCCTAACCCGTACGCTGACACTAACCCGCACCCTCACACGTACGCTCCCCCTAAAGCGTTGTCGTACCCTCACCTGGACCCTAAACCGTCCCCGTCCCCTAACCCTAACCCTAGCCCGAACCCTAACCCTAACACTTCCCCGAAGCCTGACCCTCACCCGTCCCCTAATCCTAACCCGTACGCTGACACTAACCTGCGCCCTCACACGTACGCTCACCCGAAAGCGTTGTCGTACCCTCACCTGGATCCTAAACCGTCCCCGTTCCCTAACCCTAACCCTAGCCCGAACCCTATCCCTAACTCCTACCCGAAGCCTTACCCTCACCCGTCCACTAATCCTAACACGTACGCTGACACTAACCCGCGCCCTCACACGTACGCTCCCCCTAAAGCGTTGTCGTACCCTCACCTGGACCCTAAACCGTCCCCGTCCCCTAACCCTAACCCTAGCCCGAACCCTAACCCTAACCCTTCCCCGAAGCCTGACCCTCACCCGTCCCCTAATCCTAACCCGTACGCTGACACTAACCCGCGCCCTCACACGTACGCTCCCCCTAAAGCGTTGTCGTACCCTCACCTGGACCCTAAACCGTCCCCGTCCCCTAACCCTAACCCTAGCCTGAACCCTAACCCTAACCCATCCCCGAAGCCTGACCCTCACCCGTGCCCTAATCCTAACCCGTACGCTGACACTAACCCGCGCCCTCACACGTACGCTCCCCCTAAAGCGTTGTCGTACCCTCACCTGGACCCTAAAACGTCCCCGTCCCCGTCCCCTAACCCTAGCCCGAACCCTAACCCTAACCCTTCCCCGAAGCCTGACCCTCACCCGTCCCCTAATCCTAACCCGTACGCTGACACTAACCTGCGCCCTCACACGTACGCTCCCCCTAAAGCGTTGTCGTACCCTCACCTGGACCCTAAACCGTCCCCGTCCCCTAACCCTAACCCTAGCCCGAACCCTAACCCTAACACTTCCCCGAAGCCTGACCCTCACCCGTCCCCTAATCCTAACCCGTACGCTGACACTAACCCGCGCCCTCACACCTACGCTCCCCCTAAAGCGTTGTCGTACCCTCACCTGGACCCTAAACCGTCCCCGTCCCCTAATCCTAACCCTCGCCCGAACCCAAACCCTAACCCTTCCCCGAAGCCTGACCCTCACCCGTCCCCTAATCCTAACCCGTACGCTGACACTAACCCGCGCCCTCACACGTACGCTCCCCCTAAAGCGTTGTCGTACCCTCACCTGGACCCTAAACCGTCCCCGTCCCCTAACCCTAACCCTAGCCTGAACCCTAACCCTAACCCTTCCCAGAAGCCTGACCCTCACCCGTCCCCTAATCCTAACCCGTACGCTGACACTAACCCGCGCCCTCACACATACGCTCCCCCTAAAGCGTTGTCGTACCCTCACCTGGACCCTAAACCATCCCCGTCCCCTAACCCTAACCCTAGCCCGAACCCTAACCCTAAACCTTCCCCGAAGCCTGACCCTCACCCGTCCCCTAATGCTAACCCGTACGCTGACACTAACCCGCGCCCTCACACGTACGCTCCCCCTAAAGCGTTGTCGTACCCTCACCTGGACCCTAAACCGTCCCCGTCCCCTAACCCTAACCCTAGCCCGAACCCTAACCCTAACCCTTCCCCAAAGCCTGACCCTCACCCGTCCCCTAATCCTAACCCGTACGCTGACACTAACCCGCGCCCTCACACGTACGCTCCCCCTAAAGCGTTGTCGTACCCTCACCTGGACCCTAAACCGTCCCCGTCCCCTAACCCTAACCCTAGCCCGAACCCTAACCCTAACACTTCCCCGAAGCCTGACCCTCACCCGTCCCCTAATCCTAACCCGTACGCTGACACTAACCCGCGCCCTCACACGTACGCTCCCCCTAAAGCGTTGTCGTACCCTCACCTGGACCCTAAACCGTCCCCGTCCCCTAACCCTAACCCTAGCCCGAACCCTAACCCTAACCCTTCCCCGAAGCCTGACCCTCAGCCGTCCCCTAATCCTAACCCGTACGCTGACACTAACCTGCGCCCTCACACGTACGCTCCCCCGAAAGCGTTGTCGTACCCTCACCTGGACCCTAAACCGTCCCCGTTCCCTAACCCTAACCCTAGCCCGAACCCTATCCCTAACCCCTACCCGAAGCCTTACCCTCACCCGTCCACTAATCCTAACCCGTACGCTGACACTAACCTGCGCCCTCACACGTACGCTCCCCCTAAAGCGTTGTCGTACCCTCACCTGGACCCTAAACCGTCCCCGTCCCCTAACCCTAACCCTAGCCCGAACCCTAACCCTAACCCTTCCCCGAAGCCTGACCCTCACCCGTCCCCTAATCCTAACCCGTACGCTGACACTAACCCGCGCCCTCACACGTACGCTCCCCCTAAAGCGTTGTCTTACCCTCACCTGGACCCTAAACCGTCCCCGTCCCCTAACCCTAACCCTAGCCTGAACCCTAACCCTAACCCTTCCCCGAAGCCTGACCCTCACCAGTCCCCTAATCCTAACCCGTACGCTGACACTAACCCGCGCCCTCACACGTACGCTCCCCCTAAAGCGTTGTCGTACCCTCACCTGGACCCTAAACCGTCCCCGTCCCCGTCCCCTAACCCTAGCCTGAACCCTAACCCTAACCCTTCCCCGAAGCCTGACGCTCACCCGTCCCCTAATCCTAACCCGTACGCTGACACTAACCTGCGCCCTCACACGTACGCTCCCCCTAAAGCGTTGTCGTACCCTCACCTGGACCCTAAACCGTCCCCGTCCCCTAACCCTAACCCTAGCCCGAACCCTAACCCTAACCCTTCCCCGAAGCCTGACCCTCACCCGTCCCCTAATCCTAACCCGTACGCTGACACTAACCCGCGCCCTCACACGTACGCTCCCCCTAAAGCGTTGTCGTACCCTCACCTGGACCCTAAACCGTCCCCGTCCCCTAATCCTAACCCTCGCCCGAACCCTAACCCTAACCCTTCCCCGAAGCCTGACCCTCACCCGTCCCCTAATCCTAACCCGTACGCTGACACTAACCCGCGCCCTCACACGTACGCTCCCCCTAAAGCGTTGTCGTACCCTCACCTGGACCCTAAACCGTCCCCGTCCCCTAACGCTAACCCTAGCCTGAACCCTAACCCTAACCCTTCCCCGAAGCCTGACCCTCACCCGTCCCCTAATCCTAACCCGTACGCTGACACTAAGCCGCGCCCTCACACGTACGCTCCCCCTAAACCGTTGTCGTACCCTCACCTGGACCCTAAACCGTCCCCGTCCCCTAACCTTAACCCTAGCCCGAACCCTAGCCTTAACCCTTCCCCGAAGCCTGACCCTCACCCGTCCCCTAATCCTAACCCGTACGCTGACACGAACCCGCGCCCTCCCACGTACGCTCCCCCTAGAGCGTTGTCGTACCCTCACGTGGACCCTAAAACGTCCCCGTCCCCTAACCCTAACCCTAGCCCGAACCCTAACCCTAACCCTTCCCCGAAGCCTGACCCTCACCCGTCCCCTAATCCTAACCCGTACGCTGACACTAACCCGCGCCCTCACACGTACGCTCCCCCTAAAGCGTTGTCGTACCCTGACCAGGACCCTAAGCCGTCCCCGTCCCCTAACCCTAACCCTAGCCCGAACCCTAACCCTAACCCTTCCCCGAAGCCTGACCCTCACCCGTCCCCTAATCCTAACCCGTACGCTGTCACTAACCCGCGCCCTCACACGTACGCTCCCCCTAAAGCGTTGTCGTACCCTCACCTGGACCCTAAACCTTCCCCGTCCCGTAACCCTAACCCTAGACCGAACCCTAACCCTAACCCTTCCCCGAAGCCTGACCCTCACCCGTCCCCTAATCCTAACCAGTACGCTGACACTAAGCCGCGCCCTCACACGTACGCTCCCCCTAAAGCATTGTCGTACCCTCACCTGAACCCTAAACCGTCCCCGTCGCCTAACCCTAACCCTAGCCCGAACCCTAACCCTAACCCTTCCCCGAAGCCTGACCCTCACCCGTCCCCTAATCCTAACCCGTACGCTGACACTAACCCGCGCCCTCACACGTACGCTCCCCCTAAAGCGTTGTCGTACCCTCACCTGGACCCTAAACCGTCCCCGTCCCCTAACCCTAACCCTAGCCCGAACCCTAACCCTAACCCTTCCCCGAAGCCTGACCCTCACCCGTCCCCTAATCCTAACCCGTACGCTGACACTAACCCGCGCCCTCACACGTACGCTCCCCCTAAAGCGTTGTCGTACCCTCACCTGGACCCTAAACCGTCCCCGTCCCCTAACCCTAACCCTAGCCCGAACCCTAACCCTAACCCTTCCCCGAAGCCTGACCCTCACCCGTCCCCTAATCCTAACCCGTACGCTGACACTAACCCGCGCCCTCACACGTACGCTCCCCCTAAATCGTTGTCGTACCCTCACCTGGACCCTAAACCGTCCCCGTCCCCTAACCCTAACCCTAGCCCGAACCCTAACCCTAACCCTTCCCCGAAGCCTGACCCTCACCCGTCCCCTAATCCTAACCCGTACGCTGACACTAACCCGCGCCCTCACACGTACGCTCCCCCTAAAGCGTTGTCGTACCCTCACCTGGACCCTAAACCGTCCCCGTCCCCTAATCCTAACCCTCGCCCGAACCCTAACCCTAACCCTTCCCCGAAGCCTGACCCTCACCCGTCCCCTAATCCTAACCCGTACGCTGACACTAACCCGCGCCCTCACACGTACGCTCCCCCTAAAGCGTTGTCGTACCCTCACCTGGACCCTAAACCGTCCCCGTCCCCTAACCCTAACCCTAGCCTGAACCCTAACCCTAACCCTTCCCAGAAGCCTGACCCTCACCCGTCCCCTAATCCTAACCCGTACGCTGACACTAACCCGCGCCCTCACACGTACGCTCCCCCTAAAGCGTTGTCGTACCCTCACCTGGACCCTAAACCGTCCCCGTCCCCTAACCCTAACCCTAGCCCGAACCCTAACCCTAAACCTTCCCCGAAGCCTGACCCTCACCCGTCCCCTAATTCTAACCCGTACGCTGACACTAACCCGCGCCCTCACACGTACGCTCCCCCTAAAGCGTTGTCGTACCCTCACCTGGACCCTAAACCGTCCCCGTCACCTAACCCTAACCCTAGCCCGAACCCTAACCCTAACCCTTCCCCGAAGCCTGACCCTCACCCGTCCCCTAATCCAAACCCGTACGCTGACACTAACCCGCGCCCTCACACGTACGCTCCCCCTAAAGCGTTGTCGTACCCTCACCTGGACCCTAAACCGTCCCCGTCCCCTAACCCTAACCCTAGCCCGAACCCTAACCCTAACCCTTCCCCGAAGCCTGACCCTCACCCGTCCCCTAATCCTAACCCGTACGCTGACACTAACCCGCGCCCTCACACGTACGCTCCCCCTAAAGCGTTGTCGTACCCTCACCTGGACCCTAAACCGTCCCCGTCCCCTAACCCTAACCCTAGCCCGAACCCTAACCCTAACCCTTCCCCGAAGCCTGACCATCAGCCGTCCCCTAATCCTAACCCGTACGCTGACACTAACCTGCGCCCTCACACGTACGCTCCCCCGAAAGCTTTGTCGTACCCTCACCTGGACCCTAAACCGTCCCCGTTCGCTAACCCTAACCCTAGCCCGAACCCTATCCCTAACCCCTACCCGAAGCCTTACCCTCACCCGTCCACTAATCCTAACCCGTACGCTGACACTAACCCGCGCCCTCACACGTACGCTCCCCCTAAAGCGTTGTCGTACCCTCACCTGGACCCTAAACCGTCCCCGTCCCCTAACCCTAACCCTAGCCCGAACCCTAACCCTAACCCTTCCCCGAAGCCTGACCCTCACCCGTCCCCTAATCCTAACCCGTACGCTGACACTAACCCGCGCCCTCACACGTACGCTCCCCCTAAAGCGTTGTCGTACCCTCACCTGGACCCTAAACCGTCCCCGTCCCCTAACCCTAACCCTAGCCCGAACCCTAACCCTAACTCTTCCCGAAGCCGGACCCTCAGCCGTCCCCTAATCCTAACCCGTACGCTGACACTAACCCGCGCCCTCACACGTACGCTCCCCCTAAAGCGTTGTCGTACCCTCACCTGGACCCTAAACCGTCCCCGTCCCCTAACCCTAACCCTAGCCCGAACCCTAACCCTAACCCTTCCCCGAAGCCTGACCCTCACCCGTCCCCTAATCCTAACCCGTACGCTGACACTAACCCGCGCCCTCACACGTACGCTCCCCCTAAAGCGTTGTCGTACCCTCACCTGGACCCTAAACCGTCCCCGTCCCCTAACCCTAACCCTAGCCTGAACCCTAACCCTAACCCATCCCCGAAGCCTGACCCTCACCCGTGCCCTAATCCTAACCCGTACGCTGACACTAACCCGCGCCCTCACACGTACGCTCCCCCTAAAGCGTTGTCGTACCCTCACCTGGACCCTAAACCGTCCCCGTCCCCGTCCCCTAACCCTAGCCCGAACCCTAACCCTAACCCTTCCCCGAAGCCTGACCCTCACCCGTCCCCTAATCCTAACCCGTACGCTGACACTAACCTGCGCCCTCACACGTACGCTCCCCCTAAAGCGTTGTCGTACCCTCACCTGGACCCTAAACCGTCCCCGTCCCCTAACCCTATCCCTAGCCCGAACCCTAACCCTAACACTTCCCCGAAGCCTGACCCTCACCCGTCCCCTAATCCTAACCCGTACGCTGACACTAACCCGCGCCCTCACACCTACGCTCCCCCTAAAGCGTTGTCGTACCCTCACCTGGACCCTAAACCGTCCCCGTCCCCTAATCCTAACCCTCGCCCGAACCCAAACCCTAACCCTTCCCCGAAGCCTGACCCTCACCCGTCCCCTAATCCTAACCCGTACGCTGACACTAACCCGCGCCCTCACACGTACGCTCCCCCTAAAGCGTTGTCGTACCCTCACCTGGACCCTAAACCGTCCCCGTCCCCTAACCCTAACCCTAGCCTGAACCCTAACCCTAACCCTTCCCAGAAGCCTGACCCTCACCCGTCCCCTAATCCTAACCCGTACGCTGACACTAACCCGCGCCCTCACACGTACGCTCCCCCTAAAGCGTTGTCGTACCCTCACCTGGACCCTAAACCATCCCCGTCCCCTAACCCTAACCCTAGCCCGAACCCTAACCCTAAACCTTCCCCGAAGCCTGACCCTCACCCGTCCCCTAATGCTAACCCGTACGCTGACACTAACCCGCGCCCTCACACGTACGCTCCCCCTAAAGCGTTGTCGTACCCTCACCTGGACCCTAAACCGTCCCCGTCCCCTAACCCTAACCCTAGCCCGAACCCTAACCCTAACACTTCCCCGAAGCCTGACCCTCACCCGTCCCCTAATCCTAACCCGTACGCTGACACTAACCCGCGCCCTCACACGTACGCTCCCCCTAAAGCGTTGTCGTACCCTCACCTGGACCCTAAACCGTCCCCGTCCCCTAACCCTAACCCTAGCCCGAACCCTAACCCTAACCCTTCCCCGAAGCCTGACCCTCAGCCGTCCCCTAATCCTAACCCGTACGCTGACACTAACCTGCGCCCTCACACGTACGCTCCCCCGAAAGCGTTGTCGTACCCTCACCTGGACCCTAAACCGTCCCCGTTCCCTAACCCTAACCCTAGCCCGAACCCTATCCCTAACCCCTACCCGAAGCCTTACCCTCACCCTTCCACTAATCCTAACCCGTACGCTGACACTAACCTGCGCCCTCACACGTACGCTCCCCCTAAAGCGTTGTCGTACCCTCACCTGGACCCTAAACCGTCCCCGTCCCCTAACCCTAACCCTAGCCCGAACCCTAACCCTAACCCTTCCCCGAAGCCTGACCCTCACCCGTCCCCTAATCCTAACCCGTACGCTGACACTAACCCGCGCCCTCACACGTACGCTCCCCCTAAAGCGTTGTCTTACCCTCACCTGGACCCTAAACCGTCCCCGTCCCCTAACCCTAACCCTAGCCTGAACCCTAACCCTAACCCTTCCCCGAAGCCTGACCCTCACCAGTCCCCTAATCCTAACCCGTACGCTGACACTAACCCGCGCCCTCACACGTACGCTCCCCCTAAAGCGTTGTCGTACCCTCACCTGGACCCTAAACCGTCCCCGTCCCCGTCCCCTAACCCTAGCCTGAACCCTAACCCTAACCCTTCCCCGAAGCCTGACACTCACCCGTCCCCTAATCCTAACCCGTACGCTGACACTAACCCGCGCCCTCACACGTACGCTCCCCCTAAAGCGTTGTCGTACCCTCACCTGGACCCTAAACCGTCCCCGTCCCCTAACCCTAACCCTAGCCCGAACCCTAACCCTAACCCTTCCCCGAAGCCTGACCCTCACCCGTCCCCTAATCCTAACCCGTACGCTGACACTAACCCGCGCCCTCACACGTACGCTCCCCCTAAAGCGTTGTCGTACCCTCACCTGGACCCTAAACCGTCCCCGTCCCCTAACCCTAACCCTAGCCCGAACCCTAACCCTAAACCTTCCCCGAAGCCTGACCCCCACCCGTCCCCTAATGCTAACCCGTACGCTGACACTAACCCGCGCCCTCACACGTACGCTCCCCCTAAAGCGTTGTCGTACCCTCACCTGGACCCTAAACCGTCCCCGTCCCCTAACCCTAACCCTAGCCCGAACCCTAACCCTAACCCTTCCCCGAAGCCTGACCCTCACCCGTCCCCTAATCCTAACCCGTACGCTGACACTAACCCGCACCCTCACACGTACGCTCCCCCTAAAGCGTTGTCGTACCCTCACCTGGACCCTAAACCGTCCCCGTCCCCTAACCCTAACCCTAGCCCGAACCCTAACCCTAACACTTCCCCGAAGCCTGACCCTCACCCGTCCCCTAATCCTAACCCGTACGCTGACACTAACCTGCGCCCTCACACGTACGCTCACCCGAAAGCGTTGTCGTACCCTCACCTGGATCCTAAACCGTCCCCGTTCCCTAACCCTAACCCTAGCCCGAACCCTATCCCTAACTCCTACCCGAAGCCTTACCCTCACCCGTCCACTAATCCTAACCCGTACGCTGACACTAACCCGCGCCCTCACACGTACGCTCCCCCTAAAGCGTTGTCGTACCCTCACCTGGACCCTAAACCGTCCCCGTCCCCTAACCCTAACCCTAGCCCGAACCCTAACCCTAACCCTTCCCCGAAGCCTGACCCTCACCCGTCCCCTAATCCTAACCCGTACGCTGACACTAACCCGCGCCCTCACACCTACGCTCCCCCTAAAGCGTTGTCGTACCCTCACCTGGACCCTAAACCGTCCCCGTCCCCTAACCCTAACCCTAGCCTGAACCCTAACCCTAACCCATCCCCGAAGCCTGACCCTCACCCGTGCCCTAATCCTAACCCGTACGCTGACACTAACCCGCGCCCTCACACGTACGCTCCCCCTAAAGCGTTGTCGTACCCTCACCTGGACCCTAAACCGTCCCCGTCCCCGTCCCCTAACCCTAGCCCGAACCCTAACCCTAACCCTTCCCCGAAGCCTGACCCTCACCCGTCCCCTAATCCTAACCCGTACGCTGACACTAACCTGCGCCCTCACACGTACGCTCCCCCTAAAGCGTTGTCGTACCCTCACCTGGACCCTAAACCGTCCCCGTCCCCTAACCCTAACCCTAGCCCGAACCCTAACCCTAACACTTCCCCGAAGCCTGACCCTCACCCGTCCCCTAATCCTAACCCGTACGCTGACACTAACCCGCGCCCTCACACCTACGCTCCCCCTAAAGCGTTGTCGTACCCTCACCTGGACCCTAAACCGTCCCCGTCCCCTAATCCTAACCCTCGCCCGAACCCAAACCCTAACCCTTCCCCGAAGCCTGACCCTCACCCGTCCCCTAATCCTAACCCGTACGCTGACACTAACCCGCGCCCTCACACGTACGCTCCCCCTAAAGCGTTGTCGTACCCTCACCTGGACCCTAAACCGTCCCCGTCCCCTAACCCTAACCCTAGCCTGAACCCTAACCCTAACCCTTCCCAGAAGCCTGACCCTCACCCGTCCCCTAATCCTAACCCGTACGCTGACACTAACCCGCGCCCTCACACGTACGCTCCCCCTAAAGCGTTGTCGTACCCTCACCTGGACCCTAAACCATCCCCGTCCCCTAACCCTAACCCTAGCCCGAACCCTAACCCTAAACCTTCCCCGAAGCCTGACCCTCACCCGTCCCCTAATGCTAACCCGTACGCTGACACTAACCCGCGCCCTCACACGTACGCTCCCCCTAAAGCGTTGTCGTACCCTCACCTGGACCCTAAACCGTCCCCGTCCCCTAACCCTAACCCTAGCCCGAACCCTAACCCTAACACTTCCCCGAAGCCTGACCCTCACCCGTCCCCTAATCCTAACCCGTACGCTGACACTAACCCGCGCCCTCACACGTACGCTCCCCCTAAAGCGTTGTCGTACCCTCACCTGGACCCTAAACCGTCCCCGTCCCCTAACCCTAACCCTAGCCCGAACCCTAACCCTAACCCTTCCCCGAAGCCTGACCCTCAGCCGTCCCCTAATCCTAACCCGTACGCTGACACTAACCTGCGCCCTCACACGTACGCTCCCCCGAAAGCGTTGTCGTACCCTCACCTGGACCCTAAACCGTCCCCGTTCCCTAACCCTAACCCTAGCCCGAACCCTATCCCTAACCCCTACCCGAAGCCTTACCCTCACCCTTCCACTAATCCTAACCCGTACGCTGACACTAACCTGCGCCCTCACACGTACGCTCCCCCTAAAGCGTTGTCGTACCCTCACCTGGACCCTAAACCGTCCCCGTCCCCTAACCCTAACCCTAGCCCGAACCCTAACCCTAACCCTTCCCCGAAGCCTGACCCTCACCCGTCCCCTAATCCTAACCCGTACGCTGACACTAACCCGCGCCCTCACACGTACGCTCCCCCTAAAGCGTTGTCTTACCCTCACCTGGACCCTAAACCGTCCCCGTCCCCTAACCCTAACCCTAGCCTGAACCCTAACCCTAACCCTTCCCCGAAGCCTGACCCTCACCAGTCCCCTAATCCTAACCCGTACGCTGACACTAACCCGCGCCCTCACACGTACGCTCCCCCTAAAGCGTTGTCGTACCCTCACCTGGACCCTAAACCGTCCCCGTCCCCGTCCCCTAACCCTAGCCTGAACCCTAACCCTAACCCTTCCCCGAAGCCTGACACTCACCCGTCCCCTAATCCTAACCCGTACGCTGACACTAACCCGCGCCCTCACACGTACGCTCCCCCTAAAGCGTTGTCGTACCCTCACCTGGACCCTAAACCGTCCCCGTCCCCTAATCCTAACCCTCGCCCGAACCCTAACCCTAACCCTTCCCCGAAGCCTGACCCTCACCCGTCCCCTAATCCTAACCCGTACGCTGACACTAACCCGTGCCCTCACACGTACGCTCCCCCGAAAGCGTTGTCGTACCCTCACCTGGACCCTAAACCGTCCCCGTCCCCTAACCCTAACCCTAGCCCGAACCCTAACCCTAACCCTTCCCCGAAGCCTGACCCTCACCCGTCCCCTAATCCTAACCCGTACGCTGACAGTAACCCGCGCCCTCACACGTACACTCCCCCTAAAGCGTTGTCGTACCCTCACCTGGACCCTAAACCGTCCCCGTCCCCTAATCCTAACCCTAGCCCGAACCCTAACCCTAAACCTTCCCCGAAGCCTGACCCTCACCCGTCCCCTAATCCTAACCCGTACGCTGATACTAACCCGCGCCCTCACACGTACGCTCCC